>NW_025539344.1:0-13482 GCF_020615455.1 Coregonus clupeaformis
CCCTTCAAATTTGTGGATTTGACTATTTCAGCCACACCCGTTGCTGACAGGTGTATTAAATCGAGCACACATGCGTGCAATCCTTGAACCAAACATTGGCAGTAGAAAGGCTGCAGAAGAGGCTCAGTGACTTTCAACGTGGCACCGTCATACATGATTACCACCTTTCCAGCAAATTTCTGCCACTGGGGGCATTTGGCCCGATCATCTACAGAAAGCTGATATTCTTGCTGGTGAAACATCTTGGGCATAGCTCAGCCGCAAAGTGATAGAGCCAAACAAGCTCACAGGCGGGACCACCAGTGCTGTAGAGGCGTAAAAATCGTCTGTCTCGGTTGCAACACTCATTGCAGGTTCCGACTTATAACAATTACCCAATAACAATTAGCCCAGAGGCTTCATGATAGTTTCCATTGCAGAGCAGCGCCCACATGACTCAAAATCACCATTCGCAATGCCAAGTGTCGCTGGAGTGGTGTAAACGCGTTCTCTGGAGTGATGAATCCTTCACCATCTGGCAGTCCAGGCTATTGAATGAAGATGAGTTTGGCGGATGCCAGAGAGCGCTACCTGCCCGACCATGGTGCCAACAATAAAGTTTAGTGGAGGAGGGAATAATGGTCTGGGGCTGTTTTGCCAGGTTTGAAATTGTTTGTGGATTTCAGTGAAGAAATCGTAGCCAGCACTGGCCAACCTGGTTCTGGTGATTTGCCTTTCAACTTTGTGGCAACAGTTTACTGGAAGACCTGCCTGTTTTCCAGGCTGGCCACCCCATTTTGGTGGTCAGCGGTGCACATCACTACTGCGTCTTTATTCAGCTCATGAAAAATTACAGCATTCTACAAACTCCTCATAGTTCTTTTTAGTAAGTGGTTAGGTTTGAGAGGAGTTGTTCGGGCATGAGAAGCATTGACCCTTTGTGGAGCCTCTGAGGTTGTACAGTGCCTTGCAAAAGTATTCTACATCCCCCTTGGCGTTTTCCACCCTATTGCTGTTTGTGCCTGCTCATTCAAGTGGTTTATTTGGTTTTTGCTCATGGCTCTTTTTTTATTGTCAAATGAAGCAGTCAGAACAAATAACACTTTTACATTAAATCAAATTATAGAAAATACTTACATATACAGCTATTCGTTTTATGCATATCTTCAGTTGAACCATAGGCCACCTATTTTCAAGATTTGAAATCTTGCGATAACATTTCAATAATTCGCTAATTTTTATTTACCATTTTCATATGAACAGCGCCCATTAGGCGGTTTTCACGTTGTTGCCACCTACAGCAATAGGATAACCTTTATAATATATATTTTGTTTTATTTACTTATTTGTTTATTTATTTAGAGAGAGTGCGAGAAGTTGCTACAACCAACGCCGGGTGTTATCGAGAGTTTTGGGTTTCAATGCGGAGGGCAGGCTCCTTCTGGGCAGTAGAGGAGCTTGTTCCACGGTGAGTTGCTAGGCAGGCAGTTTGTGAGGGCATGGGCCCAGGGAACTATGCTTCCAGAAAGATATGGGCCAGAGGTGGATGAGCCCTTAATGCCCTCTGTTTGGTGTAGGACTGATCAGAGGCACAAGTCACTGGTGCGGTTCTCACTGCTCATGACAAGCACCGTGATGTATGGCGGATGAGCTTCGGCTGTTTGAAGTGAATTTAATGTCACGGAGGAGAGTGGCGTGAACACGGAAGGTTGAACCACCCGGGAGGCAGGGCTCGGCATTCTGGATGGTGGTTCTGCGGGGTTTTTAATGGCACAGGCACGGAGCCCAGCCAACAGCCGGTACCCAGTAATCCAAACGGGGAGACAGCCAGGCCTGGGTCGGACCTGTGCCGCTTCCTGTGTAAGGCAGGTGTTGTCCTCTCGAATGTTGTTGACATAGACCTGCAGGATGCCGCGTGGTGTTGGCGGAGAGCGACGGGGTGTTGTCAGAAAGGTCGCCCGACCGCGCATGGAGGAGGACACCAGCGGAGTTGTCAACCGTGATGCGGCGAGATCATGGAGGCTTGGACGGTTCCCGGGAGGAAGAAGCGTCATCCTTACTGCGGGGTTCAGCTTGAGTGCAGTGATCAGTGTCCCATGATGTCTATAGGCCTTGCTTCAGGAGATTCGTTTAGCCACACCAGTTATGAAGGAAAGGAAGATTAGGTGTGTATTAAGTGTGGCCTTAATGATATTGGGAGAAGACCCATCATGGGGATATGGCGTGAGCCATTGACTTGGTGCATGGAGAAAGGGAGGGCCTTGAGGCTGGGCTGGGGGACACCAGTGGTGAGCCGTGGTCGGAGACAGCTTTTCATCGCCACTTGGTAGGGCGGCCGGTCAAATTGGGACGTCCAGGAGTGAGGCGCGCCGGAGATTGCCCAGCTCCGGAGGAGGTGGAGAGGAGGATCTGATGGTTCACAGTATAAAGGCTGTGGATAGGTCTGGACAAGAGCCAGGAGAAAGTTTCAGCAACAGCAGTCACGGAAAGGCTCGTGGCCCCACAGAAGAGCAGTCTCAGTTGGATGTGGTCTGAAACCTGACTGGTTTGGATCGGAAGGTCATTCTGAGAGAAAAAGCGAGAGAGTTGAGAAAAGCAAAGTGACTGCTCAATAGTTTTGGAAGAAAGAAGAATTACAGTCTGTAGTTTCTGTTGCCAGCCTCAGTGGATCTGATTGTTGGTTTTTTGAGAAGAGGTTGCAACTCTCGCTCTCTCTCTGAAACGGAAGGACATAGCCAGTCAGGATGAGTTAGTCAGCACGGTGGTGAGGGTCGGAATGAGTCTAGAAGAGAGAGGACAAGGTGCAGCGTGCAGGTTCATTGGTAAAGCCTGCAGTGCTAGTTGGTAGATTTTATCTGGAGAGAGGAGGGAAGAGACAAACTGTGTTGGGGCAGTGTGGGCAGGACCAGCAGTGTCAAGCATGAGCAACAGCAGGGGATGTGGATCGCCGTCGTGCATGTGCCAAGTGTTGGCCAGAAGTCATCAAATGGAGAGGGAAGAGGGGGAGGATTCAGCAGTGAGGAGAATGTAATAAGAGCTTCCCCTAGGTTGAGGCAGATGCTTGGAATTTTGAGTGGTAGAAAGTGATTATGAAACAGATGAAGAAAATGCTTAAGAGAGGGAGAGGAGTGAAAATGTTGCCGAATTAAGCAGGGAAACAGTTTTCTTCTGTTTAATCAGCTGCTGAGACTCCTTCTATGTAGGCTGTAATGGTCTCAGGCACGGGCTGGAGAGGGAGGACAGAGCAGGCCGGGAGGATAGGGGACACAGGGAGTCAGCGGTTGGGGAGAAGGGGTTGGGAAATGAGTCTGGGGGTGCCAGAGGAAGAAAGGGTTAGGCGGGGGAAGAGATGATGGGGTGGAAGGGAGGGTAGTGGGAGAGAGAGAGCGAAGGTTGCGGCGTGACGCGTTACCATCTGTGTAGGGGCAGGTGGTGATCATTGGAGGCGAGAGTAAGTAGTGGTGGAGACATGGAGGGTTGCAGCAGTGGACCATTAGAAGAAGCAGCAGGTAGATAAGTCAATGCTACCTGTACAGGTGGGGAGGGCGGGGTGAGAGGGTGGGAGTCAAAAGAGGAGAGGTGGAGGGAAGCCAGAAGTGAGTCAGGCCATGAAACTGGGGGTTAAGTCCCCAAGCTGCTGTGAGAAAAGGTGGTATCCTCAGGAAAGGAACTTATCAAGTCAATGTTCATTGAAACTCCAAAGACCTGGATGTGACAAGGATATTAGTTTAATGGGCTGTAGTGACAGCGACCGGCGTGGAACAGTGAGGATAGACAGATGGGTTTGGGAAAATTGAAGGCCATTAACCTTGGAAAGAGTTTCCTGCCTCCACCCTCATTGGTTATCTGGAGGTATGCATGGTCAGCGAGAGAAAGCAGTAGGAAGTAGTGATGTTTTCAGTGGTAATCCATGTTTCCGTCAGCGCCAGGAAGTCGGGGACTGGGAGTGCATTAGCATAGGCTGGGATGAAGTCAGCCTTGTTGGCAGCAGGCAGCAGTTCAGAGGCTGCCTGAGACCTGGAACTCCAGGTGTGTTGTGATCTGGATACTGAGTTAAAGAGGCAGCAGCCCACATGGTGTGGCGGTACATGCTGGCCAGCCTGTGCGGAAGGGAGAGAACAGAGTTATGGCAGAGGCACTGTTGGCCAGCTGTGTGAGTGGCTTATCATGCAGAGAGATCAGAATTGAATGAACTAAACATCCTGAGGAAAAGGAGGCAGGCCTCCCTCACCAAAAAATGCTCTACAGCTGCCATCAGAAATATGGTGTTGTTTCATATTTTCGAATAAAACTCTCCCCTTCCACTTCAGAAATTAGAATTGTTATATGACTACAGCGGTTCATTATCACTAAAGTTAAATAAACCTTTATTATTCATGTGTTAACTGGCTGGTTAACCAGCGTACTAACGTCAATAACCTTACTGGTTTAGCACCAATGCTTGGTTTTGTATTCTGGTATTGTGTGAATAAACGAATAATTCGTGTCGTGTCGTTCTTGTGTGGTGAATGACTAAACAGCTAAGATATTATTTGTTAGCTACTGCAGTGCAGCTGGCTGATAGTGTTGTGCTCATCAATGGCTATATTATTGGCTTTGTTTGGGCGCCATTAGCTCTGACCGATCTCATTTCGTCAAAGGAGATCATATATTCAGGTGTTGCTGCATTAATATGTTCACTGCTGGCTCGTTCAGGAGGTGAGTTAGCTGGCTAACCGATGCCACCAGCAAGTACAAAGTAACCTACAATAACTACATGCATCAACTTCGCACAGCAGCCCATTCCAACTGCAATGCACAGTAATATACAGCCCGATGCCTATCTATACTAATACCTAACTACAATCTGTCTGCGGGGTTTTGACTTCCCATAATAATGCAATGTATAAATACCAACATAACCAGCGCCAGCTGCGGGTGATACAATCATTAGCTATATAATTAAATTGCAACAGCTAATAAACACCTAAAATTAATGCCTGGATAATGAGGTTAGAAAAACAGCTGAATGGTAGGTAGCTTGTTAATATTAAAGTTGCAAGTGCTAATCAAATAACATTGAAATATTCTTCAGTTATAAGGACTACTGTGCTGCCACCATGCTGTTCTGTTTAGTCCAGTAATTGGTTATTTTCAGCTAGCCCTCCCATTAACCATCCAGAGTCCATTGGTCTAAAACTTACCTACAATAATTGCCTGCAATAACCTGTCAAACCTACAATAACTACCTAAGTAAACTTTGCCATATTAAGTACTAACTACAATACCTACAATCTGTCCCATGGTTCAACGCCAACACATATAAGAAATGGCACCCACTCTGTAAAGCAGCCTCTCCAGACCAACTCCAGACCAACTCCCACAAGGACCTTTGACTTTTCTGCAGTTGGTTTTATCAAACCGTCGCAGTACATGCGGCTGCTAAATTTAACGTTTGCTTTACCCCATGAGTTTCAGGCTGTTGCTTGTGTGCTAGTCCATAGTATCATTGAATCATTACTGCGTTCAATCTTCATTGTTTAACAACAATAATAAATAATAAAAGATAAAAAATTCTGAACATAATGCATAAAATGTCAGTGCAGAGATAGTTTAACTTCACAAGCAGCTTACTGAAATATGCCTGCTTTTACCACCCACCTTTCCCAAAGAAAGATCTTGGTACTCTCGCAAGAAAATTAGCTTTCAAGTTGCATTCCTTTTGATACTCTCCAGGGATGTGCCCTATTATGTTTTATCTTGCATGCGTTCAGAGTATACACTGTGTGTACAAAACATTCATGGTTGAGGCATGAGCATCAATATTAGGAAGGTGTTCTTAATCTTTGTACACCAGTGCAAGTCTTAAAATGTTCAAGTAAAATTTAACAGAAGGCTTTTTTGTTTTGGAATTTCATGTTGTTTATCACGACTTCACTTTGAGCTACCTCCCCTTCTTGTTAAGACAAAGATTGGCGTTAAATGTATCACCAGCTTCAGCTGCCCGATCCAATTATCATCCATTCCATGTCTTATTAAATTATTCCCAGCTTGTCCCAGTAGTCATTGTAAGTGGTGGTTCTTTTTTTTTATGCCATGTGGGTGTTTGCCAGTAATAAATTAATAACCAAACAGGATGCCGATTACCATAACCATTGCTAGGTAGGTATTTCCTATTTGCTGATTTTTTTTGTGCCATAACGTGCCGCCCCATGCTTGTGTAGATCGCTCTTTTGATTTTTGTTATTCATGACTCGCTGTGGCGCATCCACATGAATCACATGCCCTATGAGTCGGCGGGTGTAAAGTTTATGCCTGGAGTCATGGGCTTTGAGTCCACGAGCCCTCCCCCGATTATGGCAGCCAGCTTGAAGCGGTGGATCGGTTTTCACTGGTCATCACTTCAGAAGAGCAGTTATTCTATCAAGGACCATGTGTGGATCAACCACACCCATGCCAGAGAGATCCAGGTGTACAAACCTGTGAGCTTCGAGGGTTTCAGCAGCAGCACTGTGCAGGTTCCTCTCCAATTGGAGCTTTACTTCACCATCAGGCAAGCACCATTGGGAGGCGGGAGAAGGTGTCGTCCTCGTTCCTGCCTCTGTGAAGCCCTTGGTGGGCCAACATTATCGAAACGAAGCAGCGACTGGGAGTTGGTGAAGGTAGGTGGCGATGTTGATAGCCCAGTGCATCCACGGCGGAATCGGCGGCGCCTTCCACTGACCAGGGAGCGGACGTGCAGGACGGTTGATTCAGGCCTTTGCGGCGAGGTCGGTGAAAGCAAGCCAGGCCTGATAGTTAGTTATACCTGATTACTTCTCCTGTCTTATCCAGTGTCTGTGTGCAGTTTGGCTATGCTCTCTCTAATTCTCGTTCTCTTTCTCTCTGAAAGACCAGCTGGGATGTCATCAGTTCTGACGCTGCTGTTTGCTGTCCCCAATTCAGCTGTTGCTGCTATTCCAGTTTCAACTGTTCTGCCTCTTGATTACGAAACCCTACCTGTCCCAGACTGCTGTTTCAACTCTTAATGATGGCTATGAAAAGCCAACTGAGAGACCTGTTTCGGACCATAAAATGAGTTCTGACACTGACTCCTTGCTGTCTGATCACTTTATTTTGCTGCTATTCAGTTTCAACTGTTTACCTGCAGTTATGGAACCTACATGTGGACCTGCTGTTTCAACTCTTAATGACATTGTTCATAGAAAAGCCAACTGAGATTTATTCCCATTATTGTTGACCATGCTTAGCCATGCCAGACATTTTGGTGTCTTGGCATGGTTCTGTTATAATCTCCACCCTGACCCACAATGAAGAGACTGTACCCCCTCATAGCCTGGTTACTCTCTAGGTTTCAACTCTAGGTTTGGCCTTTCTCAGGAGTTTTCTAACCACAGTACTTCACCACACCTGCATTACTAGCTGTTTGGGGTTTTGGGCTGGGTTTATAAGCCTTGAGATATTAGCTGATGTAAGAAGGGCTATATAAGATGAAATTGGATTAGTTATTGAATGCTTCCGGTGCCATCAGCCTGCTGGCAGCCAGAAGGCATCCTGGTAAAGTCTGCCGTTTCCACCGAGGGCTGGACCTGGGCCCAGTCCAGGCTGGTTGACTGCGGCCGGGCGGAGAGGACAGCGACAGTGCCACTCTGGTGGCACGAAGGGATCCACCACGTCGTAGTCAATGTTCTTTTGGGCCTGGAGGCGGCAGGCAGGGGCCTCCACGCATCACCCCAGGTATCAAACACCCACACTCATTCAGAGCCCTCTGCTTTGCACTTTCTCAAATACTCGTCTCCTTTTCTGAGCACATGGTTGTTCCCCAGTGTAAAAGGCGCCCCTAGTCGATTCAGGGGGCAGCTAGAACTTTATAGACAGGGTGATACCAGCACACACCAGTATAGGCATTCCATTGGATTCCCCTATCCATTCACTTCCATCAGACACTTGATATTTGTGCTGGGTTTGGTTGGTTAAGGGATTTACTGCCAGTCACCATGATTACCCAGGAGACATTGTGAGCAGTTGCTCTTTTTCCATTATTGAGTCTCCTGCTTGCCTTTGGTATTATTATTCTCCCCCTGGTTAGCACTCCACAACCCCACCTTCTCATGGCATGAGAGGGTTCTCTGGGGTGGGCCTTGAGAGGTATCCCAGGAGTAGGTGTCTAGGTATTTCAATTAGGTATTCAGCCCACAGTGGAAAAAGTCTAGACCATTGCCTCCACCATTTCTTCTTTCCCTGAATACCTAGATCTGGCGCAGGCGTTCTCTAATATGCAGGCTACTAAATTACCACCTCATCGGGGCGGGGACTGCGCGATAAATCTTCGGGTAGACGCTGTACCCTCAGAGGTGTATCTTTTCCCCCTGTCACAGGCTGAAGCAGTGGTATGGAAACATATGTCTCGTAAGTCCTCGTAGTGATAGAAACGTGTTTTGATCCTGCTGATTTTGTACGTTTGCCCACTGACAAACAAATGATCAGTCTATAATTTTAGTCGTAGGTTTATTTGAACAGTGAGAGACAGAATAACAAATGCCATGTCAAAAATGTTCCTAGAATTGATTTGCATTTTAATGAGGAAGGCCAGTATTTGACCCCCTCTCAATCAGAAAGATTTCTGGCTCCCAGGTGTCTTTTTTTGAGGCAGGCTGAATTGGGGCACTCTTAAAGAGTGCTCCTAATCTCCAGTTGTTACCTGTATAAAAGACACCTGTCCTAAGCAATCAATCAGTCAATCAGTTGCTGGCTCCACCATAGCCAGGTAAGAAGCTCTCCAAGGATGTCAGGGACAAGGGTGGGCTACTGAAGCTGGAATGAGCTTTGGGATACCTTAAGCAGCTTTGTGAGAGGTGACAACAGTTGGTTCGTTATTCGCAAATGGAAGAAAACACAAAATAACTTTTGTCTCCTCGGCCTGGGGCTCCGTGCAGATCTCACTCATGGAGTTGCAGTAGTCAAACAGTGGGAATCATTTAGAACTACGTGAGGATCTTGTCAATGATCTCAAGGCAGCTGGGACCATAGTCACCAAGAAAACAATTGGTAACACACTACGCCCGTGAAGGACTGAAAATCCTGCATTTGCAGTTCTCCCTGCTCAGAAAGCACATATAAGGGCCTAAGTAGTTTCCAATGGGCGTCTGGAGATGATTAGGAGACTGGGCAGTGTTGTGGTCAGATGAAGGACCAAAATCGAGCTCTTTGGCATCAACTCAACTAGCCGTGTTTGGAGAGGAGGAATGCTGCCTATAAACCCCAAAAGAACACCATCCCCACTGTCAAACATGGAAGTGGAAACATTATACTTTTGGGGTGTTTTTCTGCTAAAAGGACAGGACAACTTCCACCGCATCAAAGGGACAATGGATGGGGCCATGTATGCGTCAAATCTTGAGTGAGAACTGCCTTCCCTCAGCCAGGGCATTGAAAATGGGGTGTGGATGGTGTTCCAGCATGACAATGACCCAAAATACACGGCCAAGGCAACAAAGTGGCTCAAGAAGAAGCGAGTCCTGGAGTGGCCTAGCCGATTCTCAGACCTTAATCCTAAAATCTCTTGGAGGAGCTGAAGGGTTTGAGTTGCCAAAAGCCTCAAGCCTTAATGACTTGAAGGTCAAGAAGTGGAGACAAAATGCCTCCTGAGATGTGTGCAAACCTGGTGGCCAACTACAAGCGTCTGACCTCTGTGATTGCCAACAAGGGGTTTTGCCACCAGAAATGCTAGTCATGTTTTTGCAGAGGGTCAAATACTTATTTCCCTCATTTAAAAATGCAAATCAATTTATAACATTTTTGACATGCGTTTTTCTGGATTTTTGTTGTTATTCTGTCTCTCACTGTTCAAATAAACTCCACATTTCATTTACAATTGATCATGTCATCCCCAGTGTGACATGCAAAATCAGCAGGGGATCAAATACTTTTTCCCTCACTGTATGTCACGTCCCTCCACTTCACCGCCTCCTCCAGTTTCTTCTACGCGTGCATTGATTATCGACCACTGAACAGAGCGATAAGATTTGAATTATCCTCTCCCCCTCATTCCTTCAGTGATTGAATCAATGCATAGAGCCCTTCTTCTGGGAATTGGACCTCAGGTGCATTTCAATACAGGTGTATCCGAGATGAGGCAAACTCTTGTTCGCTGTCATAGACATTGTGATCCTGGGCATTCGGTTTGATGAATGCTCCATCTCTGTTTTCCAAGTGTGTGAAACCGAGGTGTTTGGGACATGCTTGAGTAAGCGGTGTAGTAGTCTACATCGATGACATCCTGGTGTATTCGCTCTTGTGCGCTGTGCATGTACGTTATACAGGTGCTGGCCAAACTGTTGGAAAATGACCTTTATGCTAAGGCAGAGAAGTGTATGTTTTCCAGCAGTCCGTCTCCTTCCTTGGATATCGCATTTCCCTTGGTGGAGATGGAGGAGATCGCGGCTGTGCGTAATTGAGCTCAGCGGTTGGGGAGGTGCAGCTTCCTTGGCCTTTTCAGCCATGCTCCCGGTGGTTTAGCATCCGGGTCTCAGTCAGCCTGACCTCTGGGTTTCACCCGAGTAATGGGCAGGTGGGCAGTTGTCTGGGGACGAGAGTGGTTCTGGGTGTACCAGGACCAGCCGGGAGTGGTCGGTGTTTTTGCCATGGGCAGATATATGCCCAGAACTCTCTCCATCCCTCTATCCACTAACCTACTTGCCTTTCCAGTGTATTCTAGGTTACCAACAGGTTCTAGCACCGTGGCACAAAGTGAGACCGAGGCTCTCAGGTGGATGACTGGTTTAGTAGGGCGGAAGAGGCGTGGGATCACCGCCACGTTCCTCGTGCGCCGATAATCGTCAAGTCTGCTTGTGGCCGCCGCGAGTAGAGGCCCCGTCTTTTAATACCGGAGGGGGATCAGGGTCTGGCTCTCCAAGCAGTCTGCCCCTCTGCCTGCCGTGCGAAGCTGAGCCTGCGGTTTGTGGGCGTTCAAGGTTCTCGTGAAGTCTGCTTGGTCACTTATAGGTTATTACTTCCCCCTGATTACCATATTCACCCCTCGTTTCATGTCTCCTTCCATTTGTTGGTAGCTTCAGTCCGCTCCAGGAGGTCTGAGGTGCGGAGGTCCCTCCACCTCCTCTGAACATCGAAGGGCCCAGTAACTCTGTCGTTCCATCCTGGATTCGAGGCGTCGGGTGGGGGCCTTCAGTACCTTCGTGGAGTGGGAGGAGTGCGGTCGGAGGGCGGTGCTGGAGTTCGGTGAGATCCTCAGTCCACTCCATGATTGCGGTTGCGTCGCCATCCGGCTCGCCCTGCTCCGCGTCCTCCCTGGCATTGTCCCGAGGTCGGGGTTGTGCGCTGGTGAACCCGCGCGTCGGGGGTGGTAATGTCAGGCTTCGCCGAGGCTGCCTCCTCTTCTTGTTCGGGCAGGTTTCGGCGCGTTCGTAAATCCTCGCTTACTAGCTGCTGCCAGTCCATTATCATCCCTCCACTTGTCTTGTCTAATTAATCACACACACCTGGTCCTTATCCCCAAGTGATAGTATAACACTAAGTGTTCCTCCTGTCTTCCTTGTCTGTGTGGGTGATTGTTTGTAGTAGAGGGCGGTGTGTATTTTCGGTTGAGCTACCCTTGCCTTTGTTGTTGTTTATGGGGGTGAATGTTTCCCTTGTGCCTGAGTTTTGTTGTCGCATGCTTGCGCAGCTGTTTATCAACTGAATAAACTCTTTGGATCGTGTTCACTCTCCTCACTGGCTCCTTTTATGCATCACATCATCAGTATTTTTTCTGTGAAGTAATAGAAAAGGACTTCTTGTTTATAATTTGTGGTGAAATTCCACAATAGAAGGAAGCGACTGTAGATTCTTGAAACAACTTATTTTATTATAAAAATTGCAATTCTGGAGGGTTAACAATCACACAGGTGCAGAGTTAATACCCATGAAAAAGTTGGTCTCAGTTTTCTACAAGAAAAGTACAGCCCCCTTTGGGTGGTGTGACAAACAGACAGAACAATAGCAGTGAGAAGTGTACTGGTTGTTAATGTAGTGCAATCAAAGGACTACATGCAAGTAATCTGTGGTTGGTCTGTGGTGAGGTCTTTCTCAAGTGATCATTGTCTCTACACTGTTTCTAAAAGACTGGTTGTTTTTATTATAACAGTGTCTTGGCTTAGTTCCATTTATTGATAAATACTTGGATACAGATGTGGTTTGTCTGTGAAACAAAACCATGAGTCAATTCTACGTAGACAAAGGAGTGGTAGAACAAGTCTCATTAGTTATCATGACTTTTTAATTAAATGCATAGATACACTGGATAAACATTATAACAGACTTTTTAGTTAAATGCATGAATACACTAGATAAACATTATTACAGTAATTTTTGCCACCGCTAAGTGTTAAGAAGATTTAAACAGGCACACCTTTGATAAAACTAGTCTTTTTTATCAATCAGTATTATTATTTATTTATTATTGGGCAAACCATGATGGGCCAATAGATAAACCTAGTCCATACTGAAACAAAATTCAAACCAACCAAAAGCTCTATTGCTAGGACCACAAACAGGACAGAATCAATCCAATTTCATGGAGCCTTAATTGAGAGAGAGAGAGAGGAGAGAGCACAAGCAAATGAGGCAAGAATCAGTGTTCTGGTAAGCCTTTCATTCCAGTGTGAGCAACATGGCTAGACAGATTGCATAAGTGTCTGTGTGAAAGTGTGGGTGTGCATCATGATCCCATTCCTATCCCTCTGTGTATATGGCTGCCATTGACAGATTGATCAATCTGAGGAGGCTAATGCTCAGCTAGGCGCCTCCATCACCCATTAAGGAATGAGCTTAGTCACAGCCAGGGATTCTCTCCAGGCCGCCTCTCTGCCATAGACAACACTGTCAGGCTGACTCATAGTGTGCCATTAGAAATACAGTTATGGATGAGGCACTGATTACTTCGAATATAATTTATTTAAAAACTTTGCAACAATTGAGGTTAATTGATAAGTCAGAGTGGCTACACCAGTGATGTCAACACCTCTGAATCTGAACAGAAACTCTCCACATCAAGAAACCGCTAAGGTGAGCAATACCTTGAGAAGTTTAGGGTACAAATTAGTATAAATGCAGGCAGATAATTTGTTAGTTTGACATGGTTGGGGATTATTTTTTGTCTTTATGTAATGCCACCAATGGCGGTGGAAATACCTTTGTCATAATCTTCATGTAATAACCATCATATCAATTGAAAGCTTAGGTCATGCATATGACGTGTGGTCCTCCCTTTTTCGACTTGGAAAACCGTACGGTTTATTAGGATACAGATGAAATAAATTTATGATGAACTTCACAGAGGTGGTGGTTCCTGGTGATGAGCTTGTACTCCTTTTGTATCGATGGTCTTATTCTGGTGTTGCGTGAGTGATCGTTGGCTGCCGTTTGACAAAAAAGTCTTGCTCTTATCCATAATAATCATAATGTAGACTACCCTGCCCGCACCCATATCCAAGGCTGTTAAAACAAGTACGTGCCAAGACCAAGTAG
>NW_025539345.1:0-13472 GCF_020615455.1 Coregonus clupeaformis
CTTAGTAGGAGCCAGGGGGTTGTTATTTTCATTTGGGTGTAGTTTATGTGGGATTAGTTGTTTCAATTCTATGTTGGTTTTGATGTTGATTTAGTCATATGATTTAACGGAGGAACGAATTTTAAGTCAGCTGTGGCTCGTATTCTGATTGGGAGCCATATTTATGGCTGTGTGTTTACCTTTGGTTTTGTGGGGTGTTTTGTTGCTGTTAGAAATGGACTTAAATTGGCCATATTTGGTTTGCTTGTTTGATGTGGTTATAACAAAAATAAGCCTAACACGCTGCGCTGGTCTCCCCTCCTTTGACGATGTGACAGAAAAACTCACCATAAAAGGACTAGAGGCCAGAAAAAGGGTTGGACATGGGAGGAACTGTTGGACGGTAAAGGGTCGTGGACTTAGAGGAGGAGATCCTGGATGGTATGGATCGCACATGGAACGAGGACGGGAGAGGGAATAGAGGAGCAACGTGGATAAAGAGAGAAGGATTTGGGAGGCAATCAAAATTTTTGACATGGTTTGGGAGGCTGGGCAGCAGGAGGGCCACAGGGAGAAAAAGGAGAGGAGGCTAATTGGAGCAATGGGAATTAAGAGGAGGGAGGGTGTGGTGTGGGATGGGAAAGACACGAGTGTTGCCAGTCCGGGTCGGCCCGCCTCCTGATCCTCGGGTTGAGGCCAGTGGTGTGATGTTAGCAAGAGGCCTGTAGCAAGCACCAGGTCAGGGGTGAGACGCCAGGTTTGCGTTCCGGCCACTGCGCACTAGGGATGCGGTGGCGCGCCGCCAGCCCAGCCGGCCTGTTCCTGCTCCACGCACCAGGATAGGGTGACCACAGCCGCCCGGCTGTTCCGGCCACTCGCACCAGGGGAGACGCGTGCGCTGGCCGCCAGCTCAGCCCGGCCCGTTCTACTCCACGATTACAGGATAGGTGGCGCGCCAGCCCAGCCGGCGTTCCTACTCCACGCACCAGGATAGGAAGGGCCAGGGTAGACCAGAGATACGGGGCGTGCAGCCCAGGGTTGTGCACTAGGGCTTATGTGCGTCCCAGGGTCAGCATGCCCTGTTGCTGCTCTCCGGCACTAGAGGGCCTTATAAGTGGTCCCCAGGGCCAAATGCCCCTGTAGCAACGAACTAGCCCGAGATGCGCGTCCCAGCCGGTACTCTCCAGTCTCGGCACCACGCATCAGGCCTACGGTAAGCCCCCAGGGCCAATATGCCCTGTTGCTTCTCCCCGCACTCAGCCCTGAGATGCGTGGCCTCAGCCTCGTAGCCTCCAGTAACATAGGCGACGGGGTCCCTCCCAGGGCCAAGCATGCCCGTTGCTTCCCCCGGACTCAGCCCTGAGATGCGTGTCTCAGCCCGGACCTCCAGTTCCGGCACCACGCACCAGGCCTAGCGGTGGCGCCCCAGACGGCCAGAGTCTGCGCCTGGCCCAACGGGGCCTGGACCAACTGTGCCCAAGCCGTCTGAACTGCCCGTCTGCCAACGGCGCCTGAACTGTCCGCGCCTGCCCAACGCCGCCGAACTGCCCGCCTGCCCAACGGCGCTGAACTGCGGTCTGCCCAATGCCGCCGAACGTGTCTGCCCAACGCGGCCGAACTGCCCGCCTGTATAGCGCAGGCCCCGTCTGCCATGAGCCTTCAGAGCGCTCCGCAGAAATCGAGGTAGAGCTCAGACAGGATCAGCCAGAGCCTTCCGGGCCAGACAGGATCAGCCAGAGCCTTCCGCCAGACAGGATCAGCCAGAGCCTTCCGCCAGACAGGATCAGCCAGAGTTCCGCTGAGACAGGATCAGCCAGAGCCTTCCGCCAGACAGGAGCAGCCAGAGCTTCGAGACGGATAGAGAGCTCGCCAGCCAGGAGCACAGGAGCCCTCCGCCAGACGGGATAGCAGAGCAGCATGAGCAAGATCACACGAAGAGAAGATCACAGATGAGCAGCAGATCGTCAGCCAGTATGAGCCAAGGATGCCAGAGCCGCCCAGCCAGGATCCGCAGAGCCCAGCCAGGATGCCAGAGCCACAGCCAGGATCCGCCATTTAGTCAGGTGCTGCCCCGAGTCCAGTGCTGCCAGTAGTGCTGCCCCTTAGTCCGGTGCTGCCCCTCAGCCTGGTGCTGCCTTAGGGTGTGCCCTAATCAGGTGGGTTTAAGGGGAGGTGGTATTGGGAGTGAGGTTAAGAAAGCGGTAGTAACTATAGTGGGGTGGTGGTCAAGCCGAGCCGGAACGCCTCGGGGAGAACACACCCAGCCCCCCCTATTGTGGGGATGCAGGGAGGCGCGGTCGCAGTCCGCGCCTTTAAGGGGGTATTGTGATGCTCTGGCCCGGGGACTCTTAGTAGTGAGCAGGGTTGTATTTTATTTGGGAGTAGTTCTATGGGGATTAGTTGTTTATTTTATGTTTGGCTTGATGTTGATTTAGTCATATGACTCCCAATCGGAGGTAAGAGAGTAGCTGTCGCCGATCTCTGATTGGGAGCCATATTTATACTGTGTGGTTTCACCTTGGTTTTGTGGGTTTTTGTTCTTTGTTGCTGTTAGTCATTATCAGTAATTGAACTCACTTGGCCATATTTGGTTTGTTGTTGATGTGGGTTTCTTTATAATAAAGTTTAGTATGTTGCTTAACACGCGCGGTTCTTTGAGATCGGGACATACACTCAGTTGGATTGAACAAGGGTGCGTTTCAGGAATTACATCACCGATTTCAGAGCAATCTGCTGAGTGTGCAGAGGCAGAATAACGGATTAATTTATGAACGCTCAACACCAGTTAATTATGGCGATGCCAGTCAACGCTGGCAAAAAAGCGTAATAAATTGTTGCAAACAGATAGTTACAGTACCAACGCTCTGGATAACATAAAAATAGTAACCATTTAGGGTGAGTAAAATGGTAGAGTGAGGGTTTATTGTGGAAGTAACAACCAAGCTAAAACGTTAGCCAGTTAGCTTGGGGGCTTAACTGCTGTTGTGAGGTAGAACGCTCGAAAACAACGGCAGGAGCGGTCAGTGTGAGCTCTGAAACGCTCCAAGACGAAAGTAATTTTACTAAAGGACAATTGACAAACTCTGAATTTACGAATGCCCAGAGCGAATCCTGAAAGTGCACTCTGGCACTCCAGAGTGAATTTACGAACACCCCAAGAGACAATAAAAATACATACTATATGTATAATATGATATTTTTATATAAGTAGAGAGTTAAATAAGAAAAGAGAGAGATATGTGTTTAATTTTTTTTTTAAAGTAAACTTGCTTTTGGTGAGTAACCTCTGGTGGCAGAGCATTACGATGACATGGCTTATACTTAACTGAGTGATGCATTAATCGTTTTGGTTTAGGTACTGTGAAGAAACCTATAGTGGATGTCTGGTGGGGTATGTATGTCTGTCTGAAGTGTTTGAAAATAGGGTAAAAAAGTGGTTAGGGCATTTTCTAACACACAAACGTATTGTGAGAATGTGTGTGTGTATGACTGTGTGTGTGTTGTATGCGTGCATATAAGAATAATGATAATAATGAATTAATAAGATACAAAGCTTTCAAAGCACACAAAAAAGACAAGTAATGAAGAAAAACAACATCACAACATCATGAGATGGAATTATTAGAAAGTGGTTGAGTGTATTGAGGGAGGTGTGAGAGAGAAAGTAGAGAAGGAGAGATCATGTCGCGTTCTCTTTTCGTAGTAAATCAGTCAGATGACGTTTGAGTAAGCAGTCATGGACAAGTAGGAGCTGGATAGCAAGCTACCTCCACTACTACTAAAATTAAACATCCACTTGGATGATGCTAGGAAAAGTTAGTGTGGTTTCGACAGAAAGCACAGACATTTCAAAGACAATTCTCAAGCCTAGCAACTTGTCCCTCGACCCTCATCACTACACACCTCTGCTGTCTTGCTTTAGAGTCTCTCCATCCTCAACCTATGGACACAGGCTGACATTCGAATCAAAAAACAGCTAGACAGATAACATTAGCTAGCTAAGCCAAACAAACAAATGACTTGAGGTTTAGTTTAATGATGTGGTGGAGTTGATTATATTAATTAGCTATATGAATTGTTATTCTTAAAACAAAAACATTGCAGGTAAAAATGTATATAAATTAATTAATTAGTAAAAATATTACACAATGTAAGGAGCTTTGGCTGAGGGTTAGTACTAGGGCGTCATGGCAACTGTAGAACTGTATGTGTATGTATGGCTTTGTTGGGTGTTGAGGTATAAGGGTTATGGTTGGGGATAATTTTTAGGCAATAACGTGTGTGAGGCTGAGTGTCTGTATCACCGGATTCACATTGTGGTACCTGAGCCTTTGAGCTATTAGTCAGGCTCAGAGCCAAATAAAGAGTGAAAGTCGGTAAGTGTTTTCTGCATTATGATGCATTTAATGAAGTAACTCCCCGGCCCACACAATGCCCTAGATAAACCGAAACCCTACTTGAAAGTAATAAGCGCTCACTGTTGCCCCTAGTGGCCGGTTTCACCTCCTGAGTAGACATGGATGGATGTAAATATGATGTATCACGGGGTGACTGGCTGGAATCCAAACATTGCACTGTTGATTTTATGTGCATTTTACATTCACTGTACTTCTTTCACCGCATTTGCTGGGATAATGAAATCTGAAAAATATGATACATTTAGTAACATGATAAGAATATTCCTGGAAAATGTGGGGTAGGTGCAACATAAGAAAAAACAAATTAAAGTTGAGTGAGAGGACTAACTGGTGTTCAAGTGGCACAAACCTCTCCAAATGTGTGCATAGTTCCTAAGTAACTTCAATCCACTTCTTTATGACTCAAAGAAGACAGTCTTCAACCATAAGGTGCTTTTTTTGAGCTCCCTAGCTGTGCTGTTGAGGAACTAGAGCAAACACTGTAGTTTTTTGTTTGGAACACAACCCTGCATCCCTCCATCACACAATTACGGTTGTTGTTTACGCAATCCAAAAACAGATTTTGAAAGCCTGTTAAATGCCAACATGAATAGATAAATTATAAAAATAAATTACAATACAATTCAGGGAAATACATTTGGTGTGATAGAAAGGAGTATGAGTGATTCAGGTGCGTGTGCCGCAGCAAGTTTTCTTCACAATAGACAAACATAGGTATTGTTAGAACAACCCAGGTATGACGCATGTCATCTTGTAACTGTACATCAAACATAGTGAATATAAACCTGACACTATATGATCAGGAGTTTTATGATATGGAAATGTGAAGTGCACATTTGGAAGATTTCCCTACCTAACAACAGAAATTTGAAAAGTTGCTCAATTAGTGAGAGAGGGATGGGGGAACCTTGTCGCACGAGGTACCTCAAGTTCAGAACGCCTGTCAGTAAAAATAAGCAGTGTGAAGCGCAGAGCCAGATCTCTGACGTCAGGTATAGCATGTTTAAATTTAGAATTTTATCATTGTCCCAAATCTGCCATTTTCAACCTGTATACAGGTATGAGTGTACATAGTCGAAGGGAAGTAAATAAATAAATAAATAATAATAATAAAATATAAAAATGAAATACTATTTTCTTTTTATACAATTTGTGAGATAGGCCTTTTATTACTCCTGTATGAGTTGAGAAAAAACTCTCAGCAACTAACTCAGCCATGTGTTTGTGTGTATGTGTGTGTTTGCTTGTGTGTGATTGTGTGTTTGTAGTTTGTGTGAGTGTATGTGTGTGGGTGTGCATGTATGTGTGTTCGTAAGTGTTTGCTGGAGGGTATTTACACATTATTTTAGAGGGTGCAACAATGTAGTGAGTGATGGATTGGGAGCGCCTCCAAAAAGTGGAGAATTCAGTATTTTTAAACACCTGAAACTGTCACGCCGGGGAGTATGAGGTGGTGGGGTTGAGTTAGGTTGTAGGGTGTTTTGTAGTCGAGGGATCCCAATTATGGTAACGAGTGTAGCTGTGGCTAAGATTCTGATTGGGAGCCATATTTAGATCCGTGTGTTTTACTTGTGTTTGTGGGGTTTTTGTTCGTGTGGTATTGTTAATTGGACTTCACGAAGTGTGTTTGTTTGTATTTAGAAACTTAATTAAATAAAGTCATGTTTTTTTTCACACGCTGTGCCTTGGTCCGTCGTAAAGATCGTGACAGAAAAACCCACCGTAAAGGACTAAGAGGGTAGGAGCAAGGAGGTGGACATGGGAGGAAGCGCAGGGATGAGAGGTGGCGATGGCCAGGGGGAAACCGGTGGGAGGAATGCGGGGGCAAGGGACCTGGAGGATAAGCCCTGGCGAGAGAGGAGCAACGGCGTCAGCAGGGCAATGGGCCGGACGGACGAGAGGCAACCCCAAAAAATTTTTTTGGGGGACATGGCTTGGGGGCTGGGCAGCAGGAGGCTGCCACAGGGCAATCTGGAGAGGAGGCCACCGGGTTTTGGGGGCCAGAAGGCAGGTTGGCGAGGCCGGATGGAGAGGAAAACTTCCCTGATATAGGCATGGCAGCATGAGGGGGAGGGGAGCAGCGACGGGCATGAGGGTCGGGACAGTTGTAGCCCTGAGGAGCACGCACGTGTGGGGCGAAGGGGGTATGCAGCCAGGACGGAGTGGTAACGCTGGTCTCCTGCGCCCCCCCCGCGGTCCGATACTTGCTCAGTATCACTGCCGCGGTCATGTCGGGTACGGGTACACAGCCTGTAGCCCTGTGGCGGGATGCCTCACACAGAGTGTGTGAAGGTAGGGATTCAGCCGGGACGGGAGTGGCGGCTTCATTCCAGGTTTATGTTCATGAGTCCGGGGAGAGGCCTGTCCCTGCTCCACGCACCATAATGGTGCGGGACGCCAGCCCAGCCCGGCGTCCCTGCCTCTGCGCTAGCAAAGCCTAGGTGAGCGCGCCAGCAGGATTGCTCACGCACAAAACTAGGGGGAAAGCCCAGAGGCGTCCCTGCTCTAGCACAAAGCCTACGGTGTGCAGCCGACAGCCCAGCCCGGCCTGTTCCTGCCCCACGCACAAAACCTACGGTGAGGCAGCCCAGCGGCCTGTTCCTGCTCACGCACAAAAGGGGTGCGCCAGCCCAGCCCGGCCGTTGCTCGGCACGCACAGAACCTACGGTGTGGCGAGCAGGTGTGTCCGAGCACAGAGCCTAGCCGGTGTGCGTCGCCAGCCCAGCCCGGCCTGCCTCTGCTACTGCATCAAGCCAAGGGTGCGAAGCCGCCAGCCGGATCAGGTCCTGCTACTCGACAACCAAGGGTGGAGTCGTAGCCTGGTTAGCCCAAGTTGTACTCGGACGGAGGTAGATCGGGCGGGCCGGTTCAGCGTACTGTACTCGCACCTTCCAAGGGTGCGGAGCGGCAGCGATCCAGATTCTGCTACTCGCACCAAGCCAGGGAGGCGAGTAGCTGTGAGGCTGCACGAATCAGACAACAGGGTGCGAAGCGCCAGGGTCGGGGTTCTGCAGCTAGTGGGCGTCAGTCAGATCCTACAGCTGGGTAGACTCGGAGGGGGCGCACGGGGATTGAAGAAGGGTGGTGGTCAAGCCCGGAGCCGGGAGCCCTCCGAGGAGCAACACCCACCCAGCCCCAGTGAGGGGGTGCAGTCCGCGCCTTTAGGGGGTATGTACGTGCCGGGACTTTTATTTTGAGCCAGGGTGTGGCTTTGTGTGTGTTGGGTTGTTATGTGGTTGTTTCCTTTGTTTGGGGTGACTCCCAATCAGTGGTAACGAGTGTAGCTGTCGTGTATCTCTGATTGGGAGCCATATTTTAAATGTGTGTTTTACCTTGTTTGTGGGTGTGGGTGGTATTGTTAACCGGACTTTACGAGCTCGGGTTTGTAGTGCTTAGAAACTTTAATTAAATAAAGTATGTTTCTTTCACACGCTGCGCTGGTGCTTCCTGTAACGACGATCGGGACAGAAACAGCTTTTTCCTGCAATCTAGAGCCATAATCATTATGCTAATTCTAGGTAAAAATATGTATATTTTTCTGCATAGATTATCTAAGCATATCTCTTTACTGTTGAATGTACATTTTAATAATGATGATACATTGATTCTTTTAAGAAAGTTATGCTTAAGAGTTTATAAACTGCCCACACTGATAGATATGTACTGGCATAACCCAATAATTAAAGCTATTTTAGTCTGTTGTGTATCTCTTTATTGTCCTTTGAGTTGAATAGAACAATGAAATGTATGTAGTCTGGCAGGAAACTCTGGTTATGAATTTCAGTGGAATTTATAGGACAGCTGAATTTGCTACTTTTCTCAACAACATTGATGCTGAATTTAGCGTAGGGACGATAGTGGAAAAAGGGATGGGCACTAAGAATACACGCCACGTCAGGTGTGATCCGGAGTGATTGACATAACACTGTCGATAGCGCCTGCTAAATTCAGGGCATTAATGTTGTTGAGAAAAGTAGCAAAACTTTTGTAGTTTGATGGTAAAGTAATTTTAAAAACGCCCAGTAGAAAAGACGTCAACACATACTGAACAGCTCACATTATAGACAGAAGCATGCTACATGGAGACCAATCCAAACTCATCTTAGCAGTCAGCATCATACTCAGCCAATGATGGCCAGCACAGAGGGTCTGTTTTTTTCCGTGGTAAATCAACTAGTAATTTGGTTAACGCCGTGTCTTTTGTGAGACGCAGAGTAGGTGAACGGATGATCTCCGCATGTGTGGTTCCCACCTATGAAATATTGAGGAGGAGGTGTGATGATGTGGGGGGATTGTGGTGACACTGTTGGTGAATTATTTAGAATTCAAAAGTGTAAACTTAACCAGCATTGGATACTAAGCATTCTGCAGGCAGCATCCCATTGGTTTGCGCTTAGTGGGACTATCATTTATTTTTCAACAGGACAATGACCCAAAACACACCTCCAGGCTGTGTAAGGGTTATTTGACCAAGAAGGAGAGTGATGGAGTGCTGCATCAGATGACCTTTGGCCTCATTAATCACCAGACCTCAAACCCAATTGAGATGGTTTGGAATTAGTTGAAAGGAAAAGTAGCTAAAAAGCAGAAGTGGGAACTCCTTCAAGACTGCTGGAAAAGTATTCAGGTGAAGCTGGTTGAGAGAATGTTAAGAGTGTGCAAAGCTTATCAAGGCAAAAGGGTGGTACTTTTAAGAATCGATATTTTGATTTGTTTAACACTTTTGGGGATGATTCCATATGTGTTATTTCATAGTTTTGATGTCTTTACCATTAAAAAAATAAAGAAAAACCTTGAATGAGTAGGTGTGTCAAACTTTTGATGTTTTGAAATTTTCAAATGTATTAAAACCCCGAAATATCAAATTTACATAAGTATTAGATCCTTTACTCAGTACTTTGTTGAATCACATTTGACAGCTGATTTCAGCCTCGAGTCTTCTTTGGGTATGATAGGACAAGCTTATTTTAAAATAGCTTCTTTGTTGACTGTTGCTGGGTGTTCATCACATCAGCATCGGCCCGTACCCCTAAATGCCCTAAGTTTGGTCCTTAACTAAGTGAATTGTGTTGGGTGACCTAAACTGGGCACATGCTTAAACCACCTGACCAAGTTTAAAGCAATGGGACTCCCTAAATCTTTAACAGATTATTAAATCCCACAAGGTATGACACTCAAACACCCAAAAAAGGCTATTTTGATGTATCTCATCAAATAATCTGATAGATCAGTCTGGTGCTTCCTGTAATGACCTTAGTGATCACTGGCTGTTTTACAGCCTGAGCGGAATAGGCTCAGTGGAACAACCTGTCCTGATTTGTCATAGACGCTTGCATAAAAACTTTAATGAGCAAGTTTCATGACCTGAAGGATCCCCTCTGTCGAAGACGCTGGGACCTTATCATTTGACATTTTTAGTGGTAATGTTAGGCAAACACGCCCCCATAAAGAAGAAGACAATTTAAAAACAGGTTAGGCCCCTGGTTTGACTGGGGATCTGGCAGAGTTACTTCCCTCACGAATTCCATTTGGCAAAAGGCTTGGCACACGGATAGCAAGAGGTGACTGGCCTCGCTCGTAGAAAAAAGAAATAAGTGACAGGCTATCCGGGAAGGCCAAAATTTGTTGGGTTAACCCTCGGGAAGTTCTGGAAAATGGTTAAAGACCTGGAGAATAAAACCCCTCCTCACAGCTGCCCATGTCCCTTAATGTTGATGATGTGGAGTTATGACAAGGAGCACATGGCTGAGCTTTTAATCACCAAAAATCCTATTTAACTCAGCCATGCCTCCTTGCCGTCAACATCCTCATCCCACCCCCTCTAATGCGACAGCCCGATGCTCCCCCTCATTTTTTCTCCTGCAGGCGGTCACTGGAGTCCGAGGAGCTAAAGGAGCTCCTTTAAACAGATGGTTTAGACCTTTACTTTCTTATCTCTGACATTTTTGAACCTGTTCTCCTCCTCTGGGGAGGTTCATAAGAGTATGGTGGTCCTTTGTTTAAAGGGGAGATCAAGCTGATCCTAACTTGTATAGGCCAATTTTCTATTTTGCTGTATCAAAAAAGTGTTGGAAAACTACTCTCAAAGAGTGCAGTGCATAAAGTAGAACATGGGGTTCAGCCACTGCCTGTCACCAAGGGAGTACCCAAGGCTGATCCTAGGCCCCACGCTCTTCACTTGTACATCAACAACATATCAGCAGTAGGAAGCTCTCATCCATTTATATGCAGAGAATACAGTTTATACTCAGCTGGGCCCCCCCCTCGGATTTAGTGTTAAACGCCTATAACAAAGCTTTAGTGTAATAAGCTTTGCCTTTAGCTCTGAACACCTCCAAAACAAAGGTATGTGGTTTGGCAAGAAGAATGCCACGGGTAATTATAATCTCAGCGTTTAGAGCTTGAGGTAGTACTCATACAAGTACTTGGGAGTAGTGGCTAGATATATACGTCCTTCTCTCAGCACCACATATCAAAGCCGCAGGCTAAGGATTAATCCTTTCACCACAGCTGCCAAACTAACCCGGATTAAGATTACATTACATATAGATTATGGAGATGTAATTTATAGATCGGCAGTAAGGGTGCTCTGGAGTGGTAGATGTTTTTACATTTGGCCACTGAGATTTGCCACCAATGCTATAGGAACCTCACTGCACGCTATATTTGTAAACTGGTATCTTGTATACCCGATACAAGGCCCACTGGTTGAAGGATAGTTATAAAACCCCTTAGCCTCACTCCCCCTATCTGAGATACCTACTGCAGCCCTCATCCCATACATAAACACCTGTTCTGACAGTCACATTCTGTTAAAGATCCCCAAAGCCACACACAAATCAATGGGTATCTTTTCAGTATGAGCGTAGACTGAACATGGAAAAAACACTCAAACTGGACAGTTTATCTCATCTCTTCATTCAAAGACTCAATCATGGACACCCTTACTGACAGTTGTGGTGCTTCGTGTAGTGTTTACTTTTGCCCTTTGTATGTTGTCTGTAACCAAAAGTTTGTACTATGTTTTGTGCTAATAATGCTTGTGCTGCTGCCATGTTAGCGTTGCTACGTCGATGGATGAGTGGTGGCAATTATTGCTGATGAACAAAAGGAGTCTGCTCTATACTGAACGCTGATCATAAGGTTTATTCAGATAGAAGCTTCAGCATGAGTGACAGGTGACATGACACGGAGAGCGACGAGAATGTGCTGCCCGCTCTGCCTTTCTTTTGTTTTCCCCCTATTTATAATCCAATGATGCTCCTCTTCTGGCCAATCCCCAGTCTCCCTGTCTAAAATCCACTGCCGGTGGTTGTAGTGAGTAACTAAAACATCTCCCCTCTTGATACTAACATAAACAACATTCCATTTCTTCATGAAAAACATTTAACACCATACATAATCTTAATACACTACACTACATGTTGTCATGTCTGCGTTGCTATCACGCTGTGTTGTCATCGTGTTGCTGCCATGCTATGGATGTTGTCTTAGGTCTCTTTTTATGTAGTGTTGTGTTGTCTCTCTTGTGGGATGTGTGTTTGTCTATGATTTTATTTATTTTATGTTTTTTATTTATTTATTTATCCCAGCCCCCTGTCACCGCAGGAGGCTTTGCCTTTTGGTAGGCGCCATTGTAAATAAAATGTGTTTTAATCTGGTTGCCTAGTTAAATAAAAGTTTTAAAAAATAAATAAAAAAGCTTTGACAGACCTAATTTGGGGAGCTCGGTCCCATTCTTCTCTGCAGATCTCTCTCAAACTCTGTTAGGTTGGATGGGGAGCGTCGTGCACAGCTATTTTGAGGCCTCTCCAGAGATGTTGGATGGGTTAAGTGGCTCTGGCTGGGCACTCTAAGGACATTCAGGAGATTCTTGTCCCAAAGCCACTCCTGGTGTCTTTGGCTGTGTGTTAGGGTTGTTGTCCTGTTGGAAGGTGAACCTTGGCCCTGTCCGAGGTCTGAGCGCTCTGTAGCAGGTTACTTCAAGATGCTCTGTATTTCTCCATTCATCATTCCCTCGATCCTGACTTAGTTCAGTCCTGCCACTGAAAAACATCCCCACAGCATGATGCTCCACCACCATGCTTCACGTAGGGATGGTGCAGTTTCCTCCAGACGTGACACTTTTGGCATTCAAGACAAAGAGTTTAATCTTGGTTTCATGAGACCAGAGAATCTTTGTTTTGTGGTTGAGAGAGTCCCTTTAGGTGCCTTTTGGAAAACTCTAAGGGGTGTATGTGCCGTTTACTGAGGAGTGGTTGTTGGCCAATTTAACGTGAGAAGGCCTTCTGATTGGTGAGTGTGCAGAGATGGTTGTTGGAAGGTTTATTCCAAGAGGGAACACTGGAGCTCTGTCAGAGGTGGTCATCGGTTCGGGGCCACCGCCCCTGACCAATGCCCCCCCTCCCCGATTGCTCAGTTTGGCGGTAGGCCAGCTTTGGGAAGAGTTAGTGGTTCAAACTTCTTTCATTTAAGAATGATGGAGGCACTGTGTTTTGGGGACCTGCAATGCTGGATAATTATTTTTTTGGTACTTTCCCAGATCTGTGCCTCGAACAATCTGTCTCGACCTTATATAGACAGGGTGTGCCTTCCAAATCATGTTAATCGATTAAATTTATCACAGTGGACAGTCAAGTTGAAGAAACATCTCAAGGATGATGAATGGAAACAGGATTTACCTGTGCCTCAATTTCCAGTCTCATAGCAAAGTGTCTGAATACTCATGTAAATAAGGTATAAAAAAAAATAATCATACATTTGCAAACATTTCTAAAAACCAGTTTTTGCTTTGTCATTATGTAGATTGTGTGTAGATTGATGAGGAATTTATTTTATTTTATCATTTTAGATTAAGTCTGTAATGTAGGAAAATGTGGGAAAAGTAAGGGGTGAATTTTCCAAATGCACTGTATATATAAAACAGAACAAATTGAGGGGGCATGTGCCTTTGTGCCCCTAGGGAATGCGCACGGGTGTGTGTGTTATTTGTGTGTGTGTTTGTCTGCATGCGCAAATGTGTGTGCTTGCAAGTGGTAGGTGTGTGCGCGCGTGCATGTGTGTGTGTGCATGTGT
>NW_025539346.1:0-13470 GCF_020615455.1 Coregonus clupeaformis
GGCACAGGGATACATTTTCTGTGGCGCACGTGCCGCTGGAAGAGGACCGCACCCATGGCTCCTCCGGCGCGTGCCCACCTCCAGGATGAAAGGAGACCAGATGAATCTGGGTGTTTTAGGATGGGGGGGTGAACTTCTCCTGCCTCTTGAAGGCAGTGTCAGCTCAGGTTCAACAGATTTGAGTCAACCCTTAACGAGAGAGGTGAGCGGGCGTGCCATGGAGCTGAAAGACTGATGAAACGCTCGTAGAAAATGGCAAAGGTTTGCAGTTTCCTGTAGGCCCAATGGTGGTGGGGGACTGGCCAAGACCTGGACGGGGCGTCCGTTACTTCCTTTTTCCATGAACACCCCCTGAGGACTGGATCCTGTATCCCAGGAAGGAGATGGGCTTGTTGGTGGAATTCGCATTCCCCTTCACCAACTGGCTGTGTTCCCGGAGGCGAGTAGAAGCTCGACGCCCTGACGGTTGTAGCGAGCAGGATAGATATCGTGGATGTACACCACCACCTGTCTACTCAGTGTGTCTCGGAACACGCCGCTGACGAAGGACTGGAACACAGAAGGTGCTGCTCAGGTCAGTAGGGCATGACACAGTATTCATAGTGGCCTGAGGTGGTGCTGAATGCCGGCTGCCACTCGCCCCCTACCCGGATTCGGATCAGGTTGTAGGCACTCCTCAGGTCAACTTGCAAAGAAACGGTAATGCCAGAGGGAGGGGGCAATGCAACGCCTCAGCCCCTGCAGGTCACTGTGCATGGTTCTGTGTCCTCCATTCCTTTTTGGGCTACGAAGAAGAAGCTGGCAGAGGCAGGAGAGGTAGAGCTGCCTATGAACCCTGTTTCAGGGTCTCCGCCACATACTCTCCATGGCCTCAGTCTCCGCCATGGAAAGGGGGAGTGCACTCTTTCGGGGGTGTGTCCTCCAGCAGGTAATGGGAGTCCAGGGCCTGCAGAGGAGGGAGACACGTATTCTTGATGAAGAGAAGACATCGGAGAGATCTGCGACACGTGGGAATGCTGGGCTGGAGGGCGGACTGACTCTCCACTGATCGTGGAAAAACACCAGGTTGGCATGAGGTGGACCAGGCTGTGATCCTGGTGATCCAATTGATGGTGGGGGCATGTAGTCTGAGCCAGGCAATCCCAAGACGATCCAGTGAAGGGGCAGACGTAATTAAGGGAACACAGCTCCTCGCTCCGGTAGGGGAATGTGGTGACGATGGGGAGAGTGACGCATGCATGGTGCCGATCCAAGGGGCCCATTGTCCAGCGAGGTGATGTGCATGGAGATGGCAGGGACGGTGGGCAACCTCCCATTCAGAGACCAGCTCCTTATCTATAAGGTTCTGCTGATCCGGAATCTATCATTGCAGTAGAATGGAAGAGAAGGAATAACCAGTCACCGTTATGGGAACTAAACAATGTTTCAGGGATAGACATGACGTAACACTAAGGAGCGGCTACGAGAGTATACTGCCTAGATAGAGCTGCCAGAGATCCAGGTCGTGGTGGGTACCCTCCATGGGTGAGGACTCGGGAGGCAAGACGCTCTCATTGCTCAGATGGGGTGAGGGCGTGGAGGCTCCGGGAGGTGTTGGGAACGCAGTTTCAACATCGTAAGACGGCAGGATGCATGGTGATGAGGGTATCAAGGTCATCTCGTGTCTGACATGCGAGTTCCGCCTTGGATGTCCTCCGCAGTATTCTGAAGGCCAGGCGAGATACAATTCCAGCCGAAGACGCCGCCACCGTGCGAAAGCAGACGTACTCGACGCGGGCCCTCTCTTTCTTTTGTAGGTGATGGAGGAGACGTCACCCCACACATATTCCTCAATGGGATGATCAAACACCGCTGAACCGACCTAGGAAGGTGGAGTAGGGAAGCGCCACTGCCTCCTCTCCTTCCCAGACGCAGTGGCCCAATCCAGCGCCTTTCCTTTAAGTAGCCAAGTAAAATCACCAGCGCTATCCTGGCTTGGTCAGATGGATATGCCCCAGCTGATGCGCACAGATAAAGTGAAACCTGTAGCAGCGCTTACTTTAGTAGGTTTTACCATCCATAGTGCTCCGGTAGGGCGAGGGTTCCCTCAGAAGTGGGGAACAGGTGGATTGGATGCACCGCTTGCTCCCAAGGTGGAACCGGAGCGCTGGGCGATTGTGCGAGTTTGGGCACTACCTGCATGGTGGCATTAAACTCGGCAAGCTGCTGCTAGTGCTGGTCGAGGGCACTGGAAAACTCCTGCTGCATCCATTTTCGTTTGGTGTGTAAAGATTCTGTGACAAGTACTGAGTATCACGAAGAGGCAGGATGCAGACATGATATTAACAAGGTCTTGGTTTACTTAATAATGAGAGAGAATAACAAAGAGAGAGAGTAAACTTCATTAACAATCACACAATACAATAATGAACAGTCCAGGCTAAATAGGTGTGGTGATGAGATTATGAGGCAGGTGCGCTGGAGGGATTAGGGGCGGAGTTTCCATTCCGGTGTTGCCGAGGTGGTGCGCTCAGACCGGTGGCTTCAGTAGACCCCAAGAATCAGAGCGCCGGGAGGAGCAACGGGAGGACGTGGCACTACCCAAATGCTCTGTGATGATGACTGGGATGAATGCAGGAGCAGATTTCAGAGGACAAGACACCCTCTTTTTGATTGACTGATATAAGGACATGTAAGTGATGAGTCCTATCTGGTTATATGGAGTATGATGGTCATAATCTTTCACTGTCAAGAAGCATTATGTCAGCTATTATGACATGTGGTTATGACCCCGTCATACACTGGGTTTCATGTAAAGTCTTAACGATTGTACAATGTACACGCATACAGTGCCTTCGAAAAGATACAGACCCCTTTACTTTTTCCCATTTTGTTACGGTATAGCCTTATCCGGAAATTGATCCCCCAAAATGTCCCTCATCAATCTACACAATACATTAAATGACAAAGCAAAAATAGGTTTTTAAACATTTTGCTAATTTATTCAAAATAAAAAACGGAAATATGACATTTACATAAGTATTCAGACCCTTTCACAGTACTTTGTTGAAGCACCTTTAGCCGGTTAAGTCGAGTCTTGGTATGACATTACAAGCTTTGGCAATACCTGAATTTGGGTAGTTTTTCCCATTCTTCTCGTAGATCTCTCAAGCTCTGTCAGGGTTTTTAATGGGGAGTGTCATTCTCACAGCTATTTTCAGGTTTCTCCAGAGATGGATCGGATTCAAGAGTCCGGAGCTCCTGGAGCCACTCAAAGGACATTCAGAGACTTGTCCCTAAGCCACTCTTGCATTGTCTTGGCTGTGTGCTTAGGTCGTTGAGCTGTTGGAAGGTGAACGCACCCCAGTCTAAGGTCCCTGAGCACTCTGGAGCAGGTTTTCAACAATTTTCTCTGTAACTTACTCCGTTCATCTTCCTGATCCTGACTAGTCTCCCAGTCCCTCGCTGAAAAACATCCCCGATGCTGCCACCACCATGCTTCACGTAGGACATGCCAGGTTTCTTCCAGACATGACGCTTGACATTCAGGCCAAAGAGGTTCAAGAATTTCTAAAAACTTCTGTTTTTTCTTTGTCATTATGGGTGATGAGGGGAAAACAAAGATTTAATCAATTTTAGAAATAAGGCTGTAACGAACAAAATGTGGAAAATACTTTCCAAATGCACTGTAACTTTAGACGGGCTGGCTGGCTGTTGTTGACTGCTACTGCACTGAGCAGATGAGGTAATGATGACTTTAAGGAATGAAAAATAATAGTCCTAAAAATAAAACGAAGTAATAGCACACATCTGAAATATTTTATTTAATAATAATTTCCTTTTTTTGTATTGATTTCTAACCAATGTGGACCTAAAAGAGACGATGGAATAATTTCAAATGTTTCTGCAATTTAATGTTCACTATCTTTGGCTTTGGCATTTCCATTAAGCTCTAAAATAATTGTAATGTCATTACATTAAATGCATTAAGAAATAAAGAAATACAAAAATAAAAACGTTAACTTTTTGCAACTGAACAAATATATAAGCACGCAACATAAAGTGTTGGTCCCATGTGTCATGAGCTGAATGAAAAGATCCCAGAAATGTTCCATATGCACAAAAAGCTTATTTCTCTCAAATCTTGTATAAAAATTTGTTTACATCCCTGTTAGTGAGCATTTCTCCCTTTGCCAAGATAATCCATCACCTGACAGGGTGGCATATCAAGAAGCTGATTTAACAGCATGATCTATTTACACAGGTGCACTTGTGCTGGGAACAATAAATGGCCACTCTAAAATGTGCAGTTTTTGTCACACAACACAATGCCAAGATGTCTCCAAGTTTTGAGGGTGCGTGCAATTGACATGCTGACTGCAGGAATGTCCCAGCAGAGCTGTTGCCAGAGAATATAATGTTAATTTCTCTACCATAAGCCACCTCCAAAGTCATTTGAGATAATTTGGCAGTAAGTCGACAACCGGACTCACAACCATAGACCATGTGTGCGCTGTGTGGGCGAGCGGTTTGCTGATTTCAACGTTATGAGCAGGTATAAGCTACGGACAACGAACACAATTGCATTTTATCGATGGCAATTTGAATGTAACGGAGATACTGTGACGAGATCCTGAGGCCCATTGTTGTGCCATTCATCACACCGTCAACAACCTCATGTTTCAGTGCATGATAATGTACGACCCCATGTTGCGGATCAACACATTCCTGGAAGCTGAAAATGTCCCTGTTCTTCCATGGCCTCATACTCACCAGACATGTCACCCATTGACATGTTTGGGATGCTTCTGGATCGACGTGTTCGACAGCGTGTTCCAGTTCCCCACCAATATCCAACAACAATGTGCGTGTGGGGGACAACATTCCACAGGCCACATTCAACAGCCTGATCAACTCTATGCAAAGGAGATGGTACCGTGCTGCATGAGCAAATGGTGGTCACACTAGATTTTCTTATCCACGCCCTACCTTTAAAAATGTATCTGTGACCAACAGATGGTATCTATGTATTCCCAGTCATGTGAAATCTATGATTAGGGCCTAATGAATTTATTTCAATTGACAGATTTACTTATATGAACTGTAACTCGTAAAATATTTTAAGTTGTTGCTTGTTACGATAGGTTTTTGTTCAATATAATAATCTAACTTGAACCGACCTCAAAAAGTTACTTTACCGTTGAGTGAATTCGTCTTTAGATAGCTAGGTGGGACAACCACATCTCAGTCAGTAGTAAGTACATTTTCCCTCAATAGAAGTAGCTATCAGCAAGGAAAGTCATGTTGCGATGGTTGGTTCCCAAAGGCAAGTTTTTTTTAAATGTATTTTTATTCTGTACAGGCTTCCTTCTTTTCACTCTGTCAATTAGGGTAGTATTGTGGAGAACTTCACAATGTTGTTGATCCATCCTCAGTTTTATTCTATCACAGCCATTCAACTTTGTAACTATTTCACGATCACCACATTGGCCTCTATGGTGAAATCCCTGAGCGGTTTCTTTCCTCTCCGGCAACTGAGTTAGGAAGGACGCCTGTATCTTCGTAGTGACTGGATGTATTGATAACCATCCAAATTGTAATTTAATATCTTTACCATGCTCAAAAGGGATATTCAATGTCAGTTTTTTTTTGCCCATCTGCCAATAGGTGCCCTACTTACAAAGACATTCGAAAACCTCCCTGGTTTTTGTGGATTGAATTTGTGTTTGAACATTCACTTACTAAAGGACCTTTTTAGATGATTGTATGTGTGGGGTACAGATATAAGGTAGCCATTCATAAATCTGTTAAAACTATTATTGCACACAGAGTCCATGCAACTTATGTGACTGTTAAGCACATTTTTTTGCCCTCAAGTTATTTAGGGTTGCCATAGACATTTCAGCTTTTCATTTACTAATTGAATTTGTAAACATTTCTCAAACATAATTCTACTTTGACATTATGGGGTATTATGTGTAGGCCAGTGACCAAAAGTTCAGGCTGTAACACAACAAAATGTGAAAAGTCAATGTGTGTGAATACTTTCTGAAGGCACTGTATATCTCTCTCCCTCTCTCTTGGGAGCTGGGGTTCATGGGGGCCCTTCTTTGCCTCACAGTTTTATAGAAACCCCTGACGCCAAATGCATAATTAGCCTGGAATGTGCTGTCCATTTCAGGCGGGAGGGGTCCAGGGAATTGGCCCCCTCTTCACTTCCCCTCTGCCCACTGGTGTAGAGAGGCTACACTGCAGAGCATGCCCACGCACTACGTGATTGCCCCCTGCCACCATTCACTATTCACTCCAACTTTTTAATTTACTATGGACTTTGTTTGACAATTTTTATGTCAGCCTCACATAAGCTAATGTCTGGCAGCCACAGTCTCTGGTTCACTGTTTGAGAACTGTCAGAAAAATAGATCAATACTGGGAGAGTAAATGGAGGAACATTGTCATGGGAAGGAGGGAGCTTGAATAAAGCATTTGAAACTGCTTGTTGACATGCTTATCCGTTAGTGAGTGTGTCTTACACAGCACATCACTGAAGAGACACTTGTGTATAAAGGCTTGAAGACAAACTCGATACAGCTTGTCCTTGCCCTTTGATCATCTTTATTCTAGCCTAGTCGGAGGAAATGCAGATTGTGGATAGTGTTCATTTTCATTGTGTTCACCCTGAAGTGTGTGTGTACTCCAGGGACTGAGATATGATTTCTTTTGCTTGACGCCCACTTTCTATCACCCTAGGCCATGTTGTCACCACTTAACGCAGGTACATTTAGGCCCTAGACGATACAAGAATGACGTGAGTCAGCAACTTTTTTGACAACCTATTGTATTATATCACACCATGAAAGGGATGATTCTATTCCACATGAAAACTTCTGAGGAGATGTTAATATCAACCCTTGACAGGTCTTTTTGTTTCCAGTTTAGAGACTGCTTTTGAAGTGACAGCACTTCAAGACCAGGAGATGATACAACTCTGTAATCTTTTCCCATATTATTATTTTTTGCTATGGTCTGATCCACTGAATTCACACAGAGAGAAAATAAAAATGACTACTGGGACTTTGGCTCACACCTCTGGTGGTCAAGAGAAAAAATAGGCAATGTAAAATAGCTCTGCTAAGAGAGTCTGAAAAATATCAACGCCTATATTGAAACAGTAAGCATACAGTGAAAACAAGGGGGTCAAGTCACAGATAGGAAGGGGAAAAAACTAGAGGAGCAATTTATCTGCTTCTGTGCAGAAACATCTGGAAACAGTTTGGAGAAAATGAGGGAATCTGAAGTACTTGGGAATTAGAGAGCTATGGGGAAAGAAATCGTCCCCCTTCCCCCACATTTTCCAGAGCGAGAGATTTCATGTGTGGAGAACAGGACAGGACGTTGCAAATTGGCTTTCGCAGGTCCTTGATGATAAAACTGTGAGGGATGTTCTTGCCCGATTCTTGCTCTTCCAAAACAAAGGTCATTTTCAGACCAGTATCGTTCTGTCGGACACAATTGCATTTTCTATAATATTTGTACTCTGAAATAAGCAACTAAAAGATAAGTAGACAAACAACTGAAGATCACTGTAGGCTTATTTGTTCCATTTCTGTTTTTACCATATAACAATGTGACCTTATTTATTTACTCAGGGTTTTGTTGCAGTCATTCTACAACCATCCTTGTTATACTTAGGCAAATTGTAACTGTTGCTATAATGTGAACATTTATTAGCTCACAGGAAACTGGCTGGTTGAACAGACATGTTCTTTTCATGCTGCTATGGAAAGCCTCTATTAGATGGCCTGCTCAGCCAATTTAGAGCAGATATTTTCAAGAAGCACAAACACTGAGATCAAAGCCAGCAACGAAGCCAGTAACTTTGCTGCACATGAAACCAATGAGCTGCAACTCTCTGAATCTCTGTCTCATCTTGTCCAATACCCCCTGTGCCTCCATGGATAACTGATCTTTTCAGTGGCCAAAATGCAGTCTTAACACAGCCCACATCAAAAAATAGTACAGTTTACTTGTCACGGTTAACTAAGCCAGAACCCAGGAAGCAGACCAGGACAAGGTACGTTGAGACAAGGTGAGGTTATTAATAGATTCCGAGTGAGGCTGAATAATCCAGGAACAGAGCCGGGTGGCGTGGATGGGTTGTTGAGGGTGCAGTGGTTGGTCTCGGTACTGGCCCGGCAGCCGCCGACCATCAGGCAGAGGTTGGGTGAAGGTTCCGGGTGAGAGACTGCAGACAGAACAAAACCGGAGGTCAGTACACAGCAAGTCAAAAGGCAGAAACAACAAAACTAACACTACTGGCTCAGAGACTGATACGCTGACAAACATACTGTCTCAGGCTAACGATCCGGCAGGAACTGGATGTTGGGCCAGAGCTAAGAAGGGTGATGATCAGGACCAGGTGTGCAGATTGCTGATGGGATGCAGGTGCGAGAAAACAAGAGCGCTCCGGAGCTGTTCCCGAACCCTCGGGAAACTGGAGATTACGAACAGGAACACTAGTCACCAGACAGGACCCGACTCAGACAGCCGGAATCGTCACAGTACCCCCCCCCGACTAACGCCACCGGGCGGACTCCCCGGAGCGCCAGGATGGAGGCGGTAGAAGTCACTGATGAGGTCCGCATCTAGACCTGTCGCCGCTTGGAATCCAACTCCTCTCTTCAGGGCCATACCCCTCCCAGTCCACGAGATACTGGAAACCCCGGCCCCGCTTGCGTCTGGAATCCATGATGCGACGCACCGTGTAGGCAGGACCACCTCCGATCATCCGAGGAGGAGGAGGAGGAGGAGGCGGAGGAGGCAACAGAGGACTGAGGGAAGACAGGCTTGAGGCAGGAGACATGAAAGGTGGGATGGACTCTGAGCGCCTCGGTAGTTTGAGTCGAACTGCCACTGGATTGATCACCTTCTCCACCACAAACGGACCAATGAACCCATTGTAACAACCCTAGACTCAGTCCGTAACGGAAGATCCCGTGTGGCCAACCAAACCCTATCTCCGATGGTATAGGGGTGGGAGCGGGGATCCGTGACGATCGCCTGGACGCTGATAACGGTCCGAAACTCTAGAGTGCCTTTCTGGCCCGATGCCAGGTCCGTGGCAACGACGAATATGGGCCTGAACAGAAGGCACCGAGAGCTCCTTCTCCTGAGAAGGAGAAACAGGGGAGGTTGGTAGCCATACAGGGCACTGGAAGGGAGACATCCCAGTGGCAGATGTAGGAAGAGTATTGTGGGCATACTCAACCCAAGGCAACTGAGAGAGACCCAGGAGGTGGGGTTGGAAGAGACCAGACAGCGTAGCGTTGATTCCATCTTCTGGTTGGCTCTCTCCGCCTGACCATTGGATTGGGGGTGAAAACCAGATGTGAGACTGACAGTAGCTCCAATGGCCAAACAGAAGGACTTCCAGACAGCAAGAGGTAAACTGAGGGCCACGGTCGGAAACGATATCACTGGGCAAACCCGTGGACCCTGAAACCTCCCTAACCAGGATCTCGGACGTCTCGCGAGGCAGAGGGAAGCTTGGCATTGGCACAAAGTGGGCTTAACTTGCTGGAAACTGTCCCACGATAGTCAGAACGACCGTGTTCCCCTCAGAAAGCGGGCAACCCCGTGACGAAGTCCAGGCCAGATGCGACCATGGTCGCCGGGGAATAGGAAGGGGGTGAAGTAGTCCAGAGCTGGGCCGATTGGTACTCTTATTCTGCGCACACACTGGACAGGCAGCAACAAAACCCCGAGTATCCTCGGCCATGGCAGGCCACCAAAAACGTCTGCGAAGAAACGCCATTGTCCGAGCCACGCCAGGGTGACAAGCCATCTTGCTGGCGTGGGACCATTTGAGGACAGCAGGACGAACCGACTCAGGCACAAACAACCGACCCGGGTGGACCGTTACCGGGACCGGGCTGAGTCCGAAGGGTCGCCAGCACCTCCTCCTCAATCTTCCACATAACTGCTCCCACGACGCAGTTCCGGGGAGAATTGTCTCGGGTCTTGGACCCACTCTCCTCCGTCTTGAGAACATCCGGGACAAGGCGTCCGCCTTGCCGTTCTTAGATCCAGGTCGGAACGTCAGGGAAAACTTGAATCGTCCGAAAAACAACGCCACCTGGCTGGACGGGAGTTGAGACGTTTAGCCGATGCACGTAAGCAAGATTCTTGTGGCTCAGTCCAGACCATAAACGGTTGCTCCGCCCCCTCCGGGCAACCAGTGGCGCCACTCCTCCAAGGCAAGTTTCACCGCGAGAGCTCCCGGTTACCCACATCGTGATTCCTCTCCGCAGGCGAAAGGCGACGAGAGGGTAGTAGGCGCAGGGATGGAGTTTACTGTCCGTGGAGCATCGCTGCGACAGGATGGCGCCAACTCCCACATCAGACGCGGCCCACTTCAACGACGAACTGGACGGGCCGTGTCCGGTGTGAGAGAGAATCGGTGCGTTGGTGAATCGCCTCTTCAAATCCAGAACGACGTACGATCCGCCTCCGGATTCCACTTGAAGGTCCTGATACTGGAAGTCAAGGCAGTTAATGGAGCTACACGCTGTAATCCCGGATGAATCTGCAAGGTAGAAATGTGAACACCAAAATTCTGGAGCTGCAATCTGCGTACCGGGCTGGGCCCATTTCCCAGAACCGCTCTAACCTTCTCCTGGTCCATCCTAATCTCTCCCCTGGAGATGATGTACCCGAGAAAGGATGTGTGGGGCGTCGGAAACTCGCACTTCTCGGCCCCTTCACGAACAGGCGATTCTCCAACAAGTCGCTGCAGAACCTGCCGGACATGTGGACGTGGTTCGGAAGGTTCGCTTCGAGAAGATCAGAATGTCATCCAGGTAAACAAACACAAAGAGACCCGATCATATCTCTCAGGACGTCGTTCACCATACTCTGGAATAATCCGCTGGAGCATTGGCAGTCCAAACTGATCACCTGATTACTCGGTGACCCATCGGTGTATTGAAACCGTCAACCACTCGTCCCCTCTCTGATCCGGACCAGGTGATACGCATTGCGAGGTCTAGCTTGGTGAACACCGTAGCACCCTGTAAGGAGTCGAAGGCAGCACTCATCAAGGGCAGGGGATACTTGTTCTTGACCGTGATGTCATTCAACCCCCCGATAATCATTACACGGTCGAAGAGAGCCATCCTTCTTACCCACAAAGAAGAATCCAGCCCCCAGGGGTGATGACGAGGGGCCCAAACGAGACCAGCAGCTAGGGACTCCAGTGCTGTAGGTCTCCCAACGCCTCACGTTCAGGTCGGGAGATACTGTATAACCTTCCTTGGGGTAGGACAGCTCCAGGAACCAGGGTTGATGGCACAATCATATGGTCGGTGGGGAGGGAGTGACAGAGCCTTCTGCTTACTGAAAACTTCCCCCCAAATCGCGATAATGTCTCGGGAACCAGGGACAAATCTAGGGGGTTTAGCCTCAATCACCTGACTGGGAACCGAATGGGGGCAGGCAGTCTTGAGACAGTTAGCATGACAATCAAGGCTCCAACTCGTTACCTTTGCCCGTCACCCAATCGAACGTGGGATTGTGTTCCTTCAGCCAGGGGTATCCAAGGACCAGAGGACAACATGGGAAGACGGCAGGAATGAAGAATGAAATCATCTCAGAATGATTCCCCGACAACCGCATCTTAACCGGTTCAGTCCTCATCGTGATACGTGCCAGACTACTGCCGTTCAGGAGTGGTCGCTTCAATGGCTTCCGGCAATTGCTCCGGAAAGTCCCAGCTGTTCCGGACCAATTCGGCATCAAGAAAGCTTCCATCGGCACCTGAATCGATAAAAGCGTTAAGCGCTAAGCTCTGATTCCTGTTCACCAGGTAGCCGGAAACGGGTCTGACAGAGGTACTGAGAGGTTGAAACTGGCTCGCTAAAAGTCCTCCCAACTTTAAGGCGAGCCGGGCAGTTTGACGACCACGAACAAGTGGAGATGTAATGTCCCGAGCTACCTACAGTAGAGGCAGCAGTTGGTCTTAGCGTCTATGTTGACGCTCTCCTTGGTTAACCCAGTGCCGCCCCCACTTGCATGGGTTCAGAATCGGGAGAGAGGACCTCTCCACTAATCCATTGTGGTGGAGAATGATCGACGTGTTCTGGTCCACCACCCGACCCGACTGGGAACTGAGAAGCTGATCGATTGGACGGACCCCCATTGAGCTTCTCCTCCTTCGCTCTCGGACCGATTATCCACCCCGAATAGGACAAAGCTACCAAGCTGTCCAAGGTCACCATCGGATAGAGATCAACTCATCCTTGAGCTGCTTCGACAGACCCTGGTAAAAGGCCGCTTGCAGAGACTCCTCGTTCCACCCACTCTCCACAGCTAACGTCTTGAACTCGATCACGAAGTCGGGCCACGCTGCGAGTTCCTTGGCGGAAAGGCGAAAACAGGCGCCCTAGGCGTCCCTCCTCGGGCGACGGAATGGTCGAAGAGCTTCCTCATCTCGGCCGTGAACCTGGTATGAAGCCATGCAGGGATCCTGTCGTTCCCAAACGGCTGAAGCCCACTCCGCGCCGACCCACGCAGCAACTCAATCACAAAGGCATATCCTAGCCTTGTCTGTGGCATAAGAGTAGGGCTGTAGATCGAACACTAGTCCACACTGCATAAGGAAGGAACGGCATCTTCCCAGCTCCCCCTCATACTTATCCGGCGCGGAACCTTGGGCTCACGGATGGACACAGCTTCAGAAGCGGCAGGCGAGATGGGTGAAACCGGTAGTGGATCCTCCACCGGACACTTGCGTTGGTTCTGGACCTCCGTCAGACCCGGTAGAAAGGTTCCGAACTGACAACGCGATCTCCTGTAGTAACCGTGGATGATGGCCCAACATCTTCTCCTGCTGGGTAATAGCATGGCGAACAGAGTCCAGGTCCGCTGGGTTCATTACTGGTCGGATCGTTCTGTCACGGTTAACTAAGCCAGAACCCAGAAGCAGACCAGGACAAGGTACGTTGAGACAAGGTGAGTAGTTTATTAATAGATTCCGAGTGAGGCTGAAAAATCCAGGGAACAGAGCGGGTGGCGGGATGGGTTGTTGAGGGTGCAGTGGTTGGTCGGGTACTGGCTCGGCAGCCGCCGACCAAGCTCAGGCAGAGGTTGGGTGAAGGTTCCGGTGAGAGAGACTGCAGACAGAACAAAACGGAGGTCAGTACACAGCAAGTCAAAAAGGTGCAAAACAACAAAACTCAACACTACTGGCTCGAGAGACTGATTGACGCCGACAAACATACTGTTCATGGCTAACGATCCGGCAGGAACTGGATGTTGGGCCAGAGCCTAAGAAGGGTGATGATCAGGACCAGGTGTGCAGATTGCTGATGGGATGCAGGTGCGGAAAACAAGAGCGTTCCCGGAGCGTTCCCGAACCCTCGGGAAACTGGAGATTACGAACAGGAACACTAGTCACCAGACAGGACCCGACTCAGACAGCCCGGAATCGTCACA
>NW_025539347.1:0-13465 GCF_020615455.1 Coregonus clupeaformis
CTTTACAATCATGGTTTTTTTCATCATATTTTAAATAACTTGTAGAAAATACACTTAATGACGCTGTCAAGAAGCATTATGACCATCCTGTGTCACTTTACTTGGACTAAGAAAATACACCTTATGACACTGTCAAGAAGCATTATGACCATCCTGTGTCCTTTACTTGGACTAAGAAAATACACTTTATGACACTGTCAGCGCTTATGACCATCCTATGTCACTTTACTTGGACTAAGAAAATACACTTTATGACACTGTCAAGAAGCATATGACCATCCGTGTGTCACTTTACTTGGACTAAGAAAATACACTTTATGACACTGTCAAGAAGCTTTATGACCATCCTAATCATATAATCCAGATAAGCCTATCAGGTACAGGCCCTTATGTCAGTCATCAGTCAATTAGAGGGTGTCTTGTCTGCTCCTGAAATCTGCTCCTGCATTCATCCTGAGTCATCAGCAACAGAGCATTGGGTTAGGGTTCATGTCTGACATCAATGTGTGAGCAATTGCAATGATAATTTAATAATGTCAATTTACAGAAAATTTTATATAACATACACATACTGTTTACAAGTAGCCTGTGGTGTAATGGAATGTTTTGCCTTGTGGGTTTGGACGCTCTTATGTAGGTGTCATAACCAGCCATAAATAATGCAATATATGTCACAACAGGGCTAAATACAGGTATATGTGTCATGACATGATATGACAAGTTTGTCAGCTGTTATGACATGGTTATGACGATGGGTGTCAAGACAAGCGTTGCCTTTTTCATAAGGGAAAATCAAGTCTGAAATTTCAGAGCGGAAATTGCAAACTTTAGAAGCCTTTTTAAAACCTCAAATACACTACAAGATAATAAAAAAAAATCATTTATTGCAGGAACGTTCTCCCTGCAACACAGTGATTAAATGAAGATCCTACATCTTTATGGTATACTGTTGATAGATTGCTCATACTCTACAGTATAATGTAATGCGTTCCTTAATGATGCAAACAAATTGATATTCCTCTTTACAGTTGGTGATGCTTCTTTGAGAAGAAGAGGGTTTAAACTGCAACAGTACATTAGGGGGATTTGGAAACTAACTAAAACGTGTTTCATTCCTGTTCATCCCTTCAACACATGAACATGATGAGCAACATATCTCCTGTTTTCTCAGAATCTAAAGGACAGCAAAACGGCTATTCCCTGTTGATAGAAAGAGAGAGAAGAGGGAGAGAGAGAGAGAGGAGAGAGAGAGAGAGAGAGAGAGAGAGAGAGAGAGAGAGAGAGAGAGAGAGAGAGAGAGAGGAGAGAGAGGAGAGAGAGAGAGAGAGAGAGAGAGAGCGAGAGAGAGAGATAGAGAGAGAGAGAGAGAGAGAGAGAGAGAGAGAGAGAGAGAGAGAGAGAGAGAGAGAGAGAAAGCAGTAGAGGAAGCCAAAGACAGGTCTATCGGGGGAAAAAAGATATATATACAGTGGGGAGAACAAGTATTTGATACACTGCCGATTTTGCAGGTTTTCCTACTTACAAAGCATGTGAGGTCTGTAATTTTTATCACAGGTACCTTCAACTGTGAGACGGAATCTAAAACAAAAAATCCAGAAAATCACATTGTATGATTTTTAAGTAATTAATTTGCATTTTATTGCATGACATAAGTATTTGATCACCTACCAACCAGTAAGAATTCCGGCTCTCACAGACCTGTTAGTTTTTCTTTAAAAGCCCTCCTGTTCTCCACTCATTACCTGTATTAACTGCACCTGTTTGAACTCGTTACCTGTATAAAAGACACCTGTCCACACACTCAATCAAACAGACTCCAACCTCTCCACAATGGCCAAGACCAGAGAGCTGTGTAAGGACATCAGGATAAAATTGTAGACCTGCACAAGGCTGGGATGGGTTACAGGACAATAGGCAAGCAGCTTGCTGAGAAGGGCAACAACTGTTGGCGCAATTATTAGAAAATGAAAGAAGTTCAAGATGACGGTCAATCACCCTCGGTCTGGGGCTCCATGCAAGATCTCACCTCGTGGGGCATCAATGATCATGAGGAAGGTGAGGGATCAGCCCAGAACTAACACGGCAGGACCTGGTCAATGACCTGAAGAGAGCTGGGACCACAGTCCCAAAGAAAACCATTAGTAACACACTACACCGTCATGGATTAAAATCCTGCAGCGCACGCAAGGTCCCCCTGCTCAAGCCAGCGCATGTCCAGGCCCGTCTGAAGTTTGCTACCATGACCATCTGGATGATCCAGAGGAGGAATGGGAGAAGGTCATTGATCTGGATGAGAAAAAAAATATAGCTTTTTGTTCTAAACTCCACTGCCGTGTTTGGAGGAAGAAGAAGGATGAGTACAACCCCAAGAACACCATCCCAACCGTGAAGCATGGAGGTGGAAACATCATTCTTTGGGGATGCTTTTTCTGCAAAGGGGACAGAACGACTGCACCGTATTGAGGGGAGAATGGATGGGGCCATGTATCGCGAGATCTTGGCCAACAATCTCCTTCCCTCAGTAAGACCATTGAAGATGGGTCGTGGCTGGGTCTTCCCAGCATGACAACGACCGAAACACACAGCCAGGGCAACTAGGAGTGGCTCCGTAAGAAGCATCTCAAGGTCCTGGAGTGGCCTAGCCAGTCTCCAGACCTGAACCCAATAGAAAATCTTAGTATTATCCCAGTTTACCTATTTGCTTATGGTCTTGCCTACGCCCCTAGCGAACAGTTTTTTAAAATTATATGAGAAAAAAATATTCAATTTTATTTGGAACGGCAAGCCAGACAAAATTAAACAGGCCTATTTATATAACGAATATGAATTCGAGGACAGAAATTATTAAATATTAAAGCATCAGACCTATCACTAAAAGCTTCAGTCATACAAAAGTTATACTTAAATTAGTAAGATTGTCTCACCCAATGTTCAAGAATGGCCTTTTTACCTTTATTCAGATTACAACCTCTCACTATCAGTTATTTGAAAAGGAAATAATCTCCCAAATATCACTATTTCTAAAACAAGCCATAGAAAGTTGGTTGCAATTTCAATTGAATCCTCCAGAAACGACAGAACAAATTATGCAACAAATATTGTGGATAAACTTAAATATACTAATTGAAAAAGTATGTATATATGTGTGTATTGTGTGTATATGTGTATATATGTATATGTATGTATATATATATATATATATATATATATATATATATATATATATATATATATATATATATATATATATATATATAAAACATGGGGATTGGAAGTGATGCAGACAATGACATTGATGGAAGTTACAATCTACCTGCAATATTAAGCTGATCTACCCCCTAACAAAAAAATTAGAAAAAGAAAAGAAAGAAGACTCCTCCTAGAGCGGCCGCCCGGCCAAACTGAGCAATCGGGGGAGAAGGGCATTGGTCAGGAGGTGGACAAAGAACCCGATGGTCACTGACAGAGCTCCAGAGTTCCTCTGTGGATGAGGAGAACATTCCAGAAGGTCAACCCTCTCTGCAATACTCCACCAATCAGGCCTTTATTGTTGAGTGGCACGGAGAGAAGCACATGACAGCCCTCCCACCGTGTCTTTGAGTGGCCCAGCCAGATCCCCGGACTTGAACCCGATCGAACATCTCTGGAGAGACCTGAAATAGCTGTGCAGCGACGCTCCCCTTCCAACCTGACAGAGCTTGAGAGGATCTGCAGAGAAGAATGGGAGGAACTCCCCAAATACAGGTGTGCCAAGCTTGTAGCGTCATACCCAAGAAAACTTCCCGATGCTGTAATCGCTGCCAAAGGTGCTTCAACAAAGTACTGAGTAAATGGTCAGAATACATGTAGATGTAATATTTCGTTTTTTTATATTTATACATTTCTAAAAACCTGTTTTTGGTTTGTCTTATGGGGTATTATCCTGTCTTTATCCTGTCTTATGGGGTATTATCCTGTCTTTATCCTGTCTTATGGGGTATTATCCTGTATTTATCCTGTCTTATAGGTATTATCCTGTATTTATCCTGTCTTATGGGGGTATTATCCTGTCTTTATCCTGTCTTTGGGGTATTATCCTGTATTTATCCTGTCTTATGGGGTATTATCCTGTATTTATCCTGTCTTATAGGGTATTATCCTGTATTTATCCTGTCTTATGGGGTATTATCATGTCTTGTGGGGTATTATCCTGTCTTATGGGGTGATTATCCTGTATTTATCCTGTCTTATGGGTATTATCCTGTATTTATCCTGTCTTATTGGGTATTATCCTGTATTTATCCTGTCTTATGGGGTATTATCCTGTATTTATCCTGTCTTATGGGGTATTATCCTGTATTTATCCGGTCTTATGGGGTATTATCCTGTCTTTATCCTGTCTTATGGGGTATTATCCTGTATTTATCCTGTCTTATGGGGTATTATCCTGTATTTATCCTGTCTTATGGGGTATTATCCTGTATTTATCCTGTCTTATGGGGTATTATCCTGTATTTATCCTGTCTTATGGGGTATTATCCTGTATTTATCATGTCTTATGGGGTATTATCCTGTCTTATGGGGTATTAACCTGTATTTATCCTGTCTTATGGGGTATTATCCTGTCTTATGGGGTATTAACCTGTATTTATCCTGTCTTATGGGGTATTGCGTGTAGATTGATGAGGGAAAAAAACAATTTAATCAATTTAAAAATAAGACTAAATTAACAACATGTGGGAAAAAGTAAAGGGGTCTGAAAACTTCCTCAATGCCCTGTATGTATCATTCCACTATGTGCTACATCCTCAATTTAAAACATCCCTGTAGATGCAATACATCCTGTATTTAAAACATCCTGTAGATACAATACATATTGTATTCAAAACATCCTGTAGATGCAATACATCCTCTATTTAAAACATCCTGTAGATGCAATAAATCCTGTATTTAAAACATCCTGTAGATGCAATACATCCTGTATTTAAAACATCCTGTAAATGCAATACATCCTGTATTTAAAAACATCCTGTAGATGCAATACATCCTGTATTTAAAACATCCAGTAGATGCAATACATCCTGTATTTAAAACATCCTGTAGATGCAATACATCCTGTATTTAAAACATCCTGTATATGTAATTCATCCTGTATTTAAAACATCCTGTAGATGCAATACATCCTGTATTTAAAACATTATGTAGATGCAATACATCCTGTATTCAAATCATCCTGTAGATGATATACATCCTGTATTTAAAACATCATGTTGATGCAATACATCATGTATTTTAAAACATCCTGTAGATGCAATACATCCTGTATTTAAAACATCCTGTAGATGCAATACATCCTGTATTTAAAACATCCTGTAGATGCAATACATCCTGTATTTAAAACATCCTGTAGATGCAATACATCCTGTATTTAAAACATCCTGTAGATGCAATACATCCTGTATTTAATACATCCTGTAGATGCAATACATCCTGTATTTAAAACATCCTGTAGATGCAATACATCCTGTATTTAAAACATCCTGTAGATGCAATACATCCTGTATTTAATACATCCTTTAGATGCAATACATCCTGTTTTTAAAACATCCTGAGATGCAATACATCCTGTATTTAAACATCATGTTGATGCAATACATCTTGTACTTAAAACATCCCGTAGATGAAATTCATCCTGTATTTAAAACATCCTGTTGATGCAATATATCCTGTTTTTAAAACATCCTGTAGATACAATACATCTTGTTTTCAAAACATCCTGTAGATGCAATAAATCCTGTATTTAATACATCCTGTAGATGCAATACATCCTGTATTTAAAACATCCTGTAGATGCAATACATCCTGTTTATAAAACATCCTGTAGATGCAATAAATCCTGTATTTAAAACATCCTGTAGATGCAATACATCTTGTATTTAAAACATCCTGTAGATGCAATACATCCTGTATTAAATACATCCTGTAGATGCAATACATCCTGTATTTAAAACATCCTGTAGTATGCAATACATCCTGTATTTAAAACATCCCGTAGATTAAATTCATCCTGTATTGAAAACATCCTGTTGATACAATACATCTTGTATTAAAAACATCCTGTAGATGCAATACATCTTGTATTCAAAACATCCTGTAGATGCAATACATCCTCTATTTAAAATTTCCTGTAGATGCAATACATCCTGTATTTTAAAACATCTGCATTTAAAATATCCTGTATTTAAAACATCCCGTAGATGCAATACATATTGCATTTTAATACATCCTGTAGATGCAATACATCCTGTATTTACAACATACTGTAGAAGCAATACATCCTGTATTTAAAAGATCCTGTAGATGCAATAAATCCTGTATTTAAAACATCCTGTAGATGCAATACATCCTGTATTTAAAACATCCTGTAAATGCAATACATCCTGTATTTAAACATCCTGTAGATGCAATACATCCTGTATTTGAAACATCCTGTAGATGCAATACATCCTGTATTTAAAACATCCTGTAGATGCAATACATCCTGTATTTAAACATCCTGTATATGTAATTCATCCTGTATTTAAAACATCCTGTAGATGCAATACATCCTGTATTTAAAAACATTCTGTAGATGCAATACATCCTGTATTTAAATCATCCTGTGGATGCAATACATCCTGTATTTAAAACGTCATGTTGATGCAATACATCATGTATTTTAAAACATCCTGTAGATGCAATACATCCTGTATTTAAAACATCCTGTAGATGCAATACATCCTGTATTTAAAACATCCTGTAGATGCAATACATCCTGTATTTAAAACATCCTGTAGATGCAATACATCCTGTATTTAATACTGTCACAGTTCCCTCAGACAGAACCCAGAAGCAGACCAGGACAAGGAGAGTTGAACGAAGGTGAGGGTTTATTACTGATTCAAAAGGTGCAGAATAATCCAGGAACAGAGCGGGCGGCGTGGATGAGTTGTTGAGGTGCAGTTGTTGGTCCAATGATGGCTCGGCAGCCGCCCGACCATCAGGCAGAGGTAGGGTGAAGGTTCGGACGAGTGACTGTAGATGGAACAAAAACGGAGGTAAGTAAACAATAGACCAACAAGGTACAAAACAACAAAACTAACGCTAGAAGCTCTAGGACTGATACACTGATAAACCTACTGTTCAGGCTAACGATCCGCAGGAACTGGATGTTCGGCCAGAGCCTAAGAAGGGTGATGATGAGGACCAGGTGTGCAGATTGCTGATGGGATGCAGGTGCGGAAAACAAGAGAGCTCCCCGGAGCGTTCCCCCGAACCCTCGGGAAACTGGAGATCACGAACAGGAAAAACTAGTCACCAGACAGGACCCGACTCAGACTGCCGGGATCGTTACAGTACCCCCCTCCGACGAACGCCACCGGGCGGATCCCGGAGCGCCAGGATGGGCGGTAGAAATCACTGATGAGGTCAGCATCTAGGACCTGTCGCCGCGAATCCAACTCCTCTCTTCAGGGCCATACCCTCCCAGTCCACGAGATACATGGAAACCCCGGCCCCGCCGTCTGGAATCCATGATGCGACGCACCGTGTAGGCAGGGACCACCTCCCGATCATCCGAGGAGAGGAGGGAGGAGGCGGAGGAGGCAACAGAGGACTGAGGAAGACAGGCTTGAGGCAGGAGACATGAAAGGTGGGATGGACTCTGAGCGTCCTCGGTAGTTTGAGTCGAACTGCCACTGGATTGATCACCTTCTCCACCACAAACGGACCAATGAACTTCGGTAACAACTTCCTAGACTCAGTCCGTAAAGGAAGATCCGTGTGGCCAACCAGACCCTATCTCCGATGGTGTAGGTGGGAGCGGGGATCCGGCGACGATCGCCTGGAGCTGATACCGGTCACGAACTCTAAGGAGTGCCTTTCTGGCCCGATGCCAGGTCCGGTGGCACGAGCGAATATGGGCCTGAACAGAAGGCACTGAGAGCTCCCTTCTCTGAGAAGGGAACAAGGGAGGTTGGTAGCCATACAGGCACTGGAAGGAGACATACCAGTGGCAGATGTAGGAGAGAGTATGTGTGGGCATACTCAACCCAAAGGCAACCTGAGAGACCCAGGAGGTGGGGTTGGAAGAGGCCAGGCAGCGTAGCGTGGATTCCATCTTCTGGTTGGCTCTCTCCGCCTGACCATTAGATTGGGGTGAAAACCAGATGTGAGACTGACTGTAGCTCCAATGGCCAAACAGAAGGACTTCCAGACAGCAGAGGTAAACTGAGGGCCACGAGTCGGAAACGATATCACTGGGCAACCCGTGGACCCTGAAAACCTCCCTAACCAGGATCTCGGACGTCTCCGAGGCAGAGGAAGCTTGGCAATTGGCACAAAGTGGGCGAACTTGCTGAATCTGTCCACGATAGTCAGAACGACCGTGTTCCCCTCAGAAGCGGGCAACCCAGTGACAAAGTCCAGGGCCAGATGCGACCATGGTCGCCGGGGGAATAGGAAGGGGGTGAAGTAGTCCAGAGCTGGGCCGATTGGTACTCTTATTCTGCGCACACACTGGACAGGCAGCAACATAAATCCCGAGTATCCTCGGCCATGGCAGGCCACCAAAACGTCTGCGAAGAAACGCCATCGTCGAGCTCACGCCAGGGTGACAAGCCATCTTGCTGGCGTGGGACCATTTGAGACCGAGGACGAACCGACTCCGGCACAAACAACCGACCCGGGTGGACCGTTACCGGGACCGGGCTGCGTCCGAAGACCGCCATACCTCCTCCTCAATCTTCCACCCTAACAGCTCCCACGACGCAGTTCCGGGGGAGAATTGTCTCGGTCTTGGACCCACTCTCTCCGTCTTGGAGAACATCCGGGAGCAAGGCGTCCGCCTTGCCGTTCTTAGATCCAGGTCGGAACGTCAGGACAAACTTGAATCGTCCGAAAAACAACGCCCACCTGGCCTGACGGGGAGTTGAGACGTTTAGCCGATTGACGTAAGCAAGATTCTTGTGGTCAGTCCAGACAATAAACGGTTGCTCCGCCCCCCTCCAACCAGTGGCGCCACTCCTCCAAGGTAAGTTTCACCGCGAGAAGCTCCCGGTTACCCACATCGTAATTCCTCTCCGCAGGCGAAAGGCGAATGAGTAGTAGGCGCAGGGATGGAGTTTACTGTCCGTGGAGCATCGCTGCGACAGGATGGCGCCAACTCCCACATCAGACGCGTCCACTTCAACGACGAACTGGCGGGCCGTGTCCGGTTGAGAGAGAATCGGTGCGTTGGTGAATCGCCTCTTCAAATCCAGAGAAACGCCTTCGATCCGCCTCCGATTCCACTCGAAGGTCCTGATACTGGAAGTCAAGGCAGTTAATGCGAGCCCACACGGCTGTAATCCCGGATGAATCTGCGGTAGAAATTCGCAAACCCCAAAAATCTCTGGAGCTGCAATCTCGTACCGGGCTGGGCCCATTCCAGAACCGCTCTAACCTTCTCCTGGTCCATCTAATCTCTCCCCTGGAGATGAGTGTACCCGAGAAAGGATGTCGTGTGGGCGTGAAACTCGCACTTCTCGGCCTTCACGAACAGGCGATTCTCCAACAATCGCTGCAGAACCTGCCGGACATGCTGGACGTGGTGGAAGGTTCCTTGAGAAGATCAGAATGTCATCCAGGTAAACAAACACAAAGAGACCGATCATATCTCTCAGGACGTCGTTTCACCATACTCTGGAATACCGCTGGAGCATTGGTCAGTCCAAACGGCATCACCTGATACTCGAAGTGACCCATCGGTGTATTGAAACCCGTCAACCACTCGTCCCCCTCTCTGATCCGGACCAGGTGATACGCATTGCGTAGGTCTAGCTTGGTGAACACCGTAGCACCCTGTAAGGAGTCGAAGGCAGAACTCATCAAGGGCAGGGGATACTTGTTCTTGACCGTGATGTCATTCAACCCCGATAATCAATACACGGTCGAAGAGAGCCATCCTTCTTACCCACAAAGAAGAATCCTGCCCCCAGGGGTGATGACGAGGGACGAACGAGACCAGCAGCTAGGGACTCCTTGATGTAGGTCTCCAACGCCTCACGTTCAGGTCGGGAGATACTGTATAACCTTCCCTTGGGGTAGACAGCTCCAGGACCAGGTTGATGTGCACAATCATATGGTCGGTGGGGAGGAGTGACAGAGCCTTCTGCTTACTGAAAACTTCCCCCAAATCGTGATATGTCTCGGGAACCAGGGACAAATCTGGGGGTTTAGCCTCAATCACCTGACTGGGAACCGAATGGGGGCAGGCAGTCTTGAGACAGTTAGCATGACAATCAAGGCTCCAACTCGTTACCTTGCCCGTCACCCAATTCGAACGTGGGATTGTGTTCCTTCAGCCAGGGGCATCCAAGGACCAGAGGAACATGGGAAGACGGCAGAATGAAGAATGAAATCATCTCAGAATGATTCCCCGACAACCGCATCTTAACCGGTTCAGTCCTCATCGTGATCGTGCCAGACTACTGCCGTTCAGAGTGGTCGCAATGGCTTCCGGCAATTGCTCCTTGGAAAGCCCCAGCTGTTCCACCAACTTCGGCATCAAGAAAGCTTCCGCCGGCACCTGAATCGATAAAAGCGTTAAGCGCTAAGCTCTGATTCCTGTTCACAAGGGTAGCCGGGAAATCGGGGTCTGACAGAGGTACTGAGAGGTTGAAACTGGCTCGCTAAAAGTCCTCCCAACTTTAGCGAGCCGGGCAGTTTGACAACCGCCGGGAACAAGTGGAGATGTAATGTCCCGAGCTACCACAGTAGAGGCAGCAGTTGGTCTTACGTCTATGTTGACGCTCCTCCTTGGTTAACCCGTGCCGCCCCACTTGCATGGGTTCAGAATCGGGAGCGGACCTCTCCACTAATCCATTGTGGTGGAGAATGATCGACGTGTTCTGGTCACCACCCGACCGACTGGGAACTGAGAAGCTGATCGATTGGGCCGGACCCCATTGCTTCTCCCTCCTTCGCTCTCGGACTCGATTATCCACCCGAATAGACAAGGCTACCAAGCTGTCCAGGTCACTAGGCTCCGGATAGGAGATCAACTCATCCTTGAGCTGCTCCGACAGACCCTGGTAAAAGGCCGCTTGCAGAGACTCCTCGTTCCACCCACTCTCCACCGCCAACGTCTTGAACTCGATCACGAAGTCGGCCACGCTGCGAGTTCCTTGGTGAAGCGAAACAGGCGCCTAGCTGCGTCCCTCCCTCGGACGGAATGGTCGAAGAGCTTCTCATCTCGGCCGTGAACCCTGGTGTGAAGCCATGCAGGGATCCTGTCGTTCCCAAGCGGCTGAAGCCCACTCAGCGCTCGACCACGCAGCAACTCAATCACAAAGGCTATCCTAGCCTTGTCTGTGGCATAAGAGTAGGGCTGTAGATCGAACACTAATCCACACTGCATAAGGAAGGACGGCATCTTCCCAGCTCCCCCTCATATTTATCCGGCGTCGGAACCTTGGGCTCACGGAGGGACACAACTTCAGAAGCGGCAGGCGAGATGGGTGAAACCGGTAGTGGGTCCTCCACCGACACTGGCGTTGGTTCTGGACCTCCGTCAGACCGGTAGAAAGGTTCGAACTGACAACGCGATCTCCTGTAGTACCAGTGCTATGATGGCCCAACATCTTCTCCTGCTGGGTAATGGCATGGCGAACAGAGTCCAGGTCCGCTGGGTTCATTACTGGCCGGATCGTTCTGTCACAGTTCCCTCAGACAGAACCCAGAAGCAGACCAGGACAAGGAGAGTTGAACGAAGGTGAGGGTTTATTACAGATTCAAAAGGTGCAGAATAATCCAGGGAACAGAGCGGGCGGCGTGGATGAGTTGTTGAGGGTGCAGTTGTTGGTCCGAATGATGGCTCGGCAGCCGCCGACCATCAGGCAGAGGTAGGGTGAAGGTTCGGACGAGTGACTGTAGATGGAACAAAAAACGGAGGTGGTAAACAATAGACCAACAAGGTACAAAACAACAAAACTAACGCTAGAAGCTCTAGGACTGATACACTGATAAACCTACTGTTCATGGCTAACGATCCGGCAGGAACTGGATGTTCGGCCAGAGCCTAAGAAGGGTGATGATGAGGACCAGGTGTGCAGATTGCTGATGGGATGCAGGTGCGGAAAACAAGAGAGCTCCCCGGAGCGTTCCCGAACCCTCGGGAAACTGGAGATCACGAACAGGAAAAACTAGTCACCAGACAGGACCCGACTCAGACTGCCGGGATCGTTACAAATACATCCTGTAGATGCAATACATCCTGTATTTAAAACATCCTGTAGATGCAATACATCCTGTATTTAAAACATCCTGTAGATGCAATACATCCTGTATTTAATACATCCTTTAGATGCAATACATCCTGTTTTTAAAACATCCTGTAGATGCAATACATCCTGTATTTAAAACATCATGTTGATGCAATACATCTTGTACTTAAAACATCCCGTAGATGAAATTCATCCTGTATTTAAAACATCCTGTTGATGCAATACATCCTGTTTTTAAAACATCCTGTAGATACAATACATCTTGTATTCAAAACATCCTGTAGATGCAATAAATCCTGTATTTAATACATCCTGTAGATGCAATACATCCTGTATTTAAAACATCCTGTAGATGCAATACATCCTGTTTTTAAAACATCCTGTAGATGCAATACATCCTGTATTTAAAACATCCTGTAGATGCAATACATCTTGTATTTAAAACATCCTGTAGATGCAATACATCCTGTATTTAATACATCCTGTAGATGCAATACATCCTGTATTTAAAACATCCTGTAGTATGCAATACATCCTGTATTTAAAACATCCCGTAGATTAAATTCATCCTGTATTGAAAACATCCTGTTGATACAATACATATTGTATTCAAAACATCCTGTAGATGCAATACATCTTGTATTCAAAACATCCTGTAGATGCAATACATCCTCTATTTAAAATTTCCTGTAGATGCAATACATCCTGTATTTACAACATACTGTAGAAGCAATACATCCTCTATTTAAAAGATCCTGTAGATGCAATAATCCTCTATTTAAAAACATCCTGTAGATTAGATACATCCTGTATTTAATACATCTTGTAGGTGCAATACATAATGTATTTAAACATCCTGTATTTTAAACATCCTGTAGATGCAATACATCCTGTATTCAAAACATCCTGTAGATGCAACACATCCTATATTGAATACATCCTGTAGATGCAATAAATCCTGTAGATGCAATACATCCTTTATTTAATACATCCTGTAGATGCAATACATCCTGTATTTAATACATCCTGTAGATTCAATACATCCTGTATTTAATACATCCTGTAGATGCAATACATCCTGTATTCAAAACATCCTGTAGATGCAACACATCCTATATTGAATACATCCTGTAGATGCAATAAATCCTGTAGATGCAATACATCCTTTATTTAATACATCCTGT
>NW_025539348.1:0-13465 GCF_020615455.1 Coregonus clupeaformis
GTGCACACAAAAACCTCCGCACCCACACACACCCTCACACACACATGCACGCCACACACACACACACACTACCTCCTTTTCACCCACACACACCCTCATATGCACACACTCCACACACACACACCACTTCGTGCAATATGCATGCAGGCATAATAAATGGAGACGGTGGTGCTGCAGTAGACAGCCTGTCAGGGAACAAGATCAGGGACTAGAGAACACACACACGTCACATACACACTGCCGCAGCGAGAGGGCTAGAAATAGGGTCAGAGAGAGGGCTAGGAACAGGGTCAGAGAGGAGAGAAAGAGAGACAAAGGGGAAGGAGGAAGGTTACTGGGAGGACAGAGAGAGAGAGACGGGAGAGAGCGAGAGAGAGCGAGAGAGAGAGAGAGAGCGGAGAGAGAGAGAGCGAGAGAGAGAGAGAGGAGAGAGAGAGAGAGAGAGAGAGAGAGAGAGAGAGAGAGAGAGAGAGAGAGAAAGAGATTGGGGAGGAGAAGAGTGAAGGTGAAAGGGCATGAGAAAGGGATAGGAATGGGATGGGACAGAAAGAGAGAATGAGAGAATGTATGTGTGCATTTGCCTAGAGTGTCTATTTATATATCTGCATCTAAGAATCATGTGTGTTTGACTCGTTTACACAGGCAGCCCAACTGGATCTTTTTCACTTATTGGTATTTTGACTAATCAAATCAGCTTTTTTGCCAATAATTGGGCAAAAGATCGGAATTGGGCTGCCTGTGCAAACACAGCCTTACTGTGCCTGCATCGCGTGTGTGGGGTGTGACGTGTGAGTATCTCCAGTGCATTTGTGTGGGGCAGATGAAGTGCATGTCTCTGTGGGAATCGACCACAGTGGAGCGGTTCAATGATGGATACCTCAGCATTATCGCTCCTCTGCTGTTTCTGTTTCTCTCACTCGCACTTTACTTCACTTCACTCATTCATTTATCTCCCTCCTCACTTGCGTTCCTCGTCCCCTCCCTCCTCGCGCAGTGCTGCGGCCATAAACAGAAACAAATCACAGATGTAATTAAATGCTGGTTGGAGAGGAACGCTACGGGGTATTGTTTTCTTCAGGTTCCAGGCAGCTGCAGAACTAGCAGACAACCTGCGAGTAGCAACAACATACAAGATTTCTCCTCAAAACCTGGTTCTGCACAGTAGGACACTGACACTCCTAGTAACATGTTTTGATTGAATAGGGAACAGGTATCCCTAACAAAAATACTTTAGTAAACCCAGGGTGTTTATTGGACGTGCTAGCTGAGGGGTGAGAGGGGGTGAGAGGAGTTAGAGAGTGAGAGAGGGGTGAGAGGGGGATTAGAGGGGGTGAGAGGGGATTAGAGAGGATTAGAGGGGGTGAGAGGGGGAATAGAGAGTGGATTAGAGGGAGGAGAGAGATGATTGAGAGGGTGAGAGGGGATTGAGAGGATTAGAGGGGGTGAGAGGGGAATAGAGAGTGGATAGAGGGGGTGGAGGGGATTAGAGGGGATTAGAGGAGGTGAGAGGGGATTGAGAGAGGATTGAGGGGTGGTGAGCGGGGATTAGAGGGGATTAGAGGAGGTGAGAGGGATTAGAGAAGATTAGAGGGGGTGAGAGGGATTAGAGTGGATTAGAGGAAGTGAGAGAGGATTAGAGGGGGTGAGAGGGGGTGAGGGATTGAGAGAGGATTAGAGGGGGTGGAGGGGATTAGGAGGGGATTAGAGGAGGTGAGAGGGGATTAGAGAGATTGGAGGGGGTGGAGGGGATTAGAGGGGATTAGAGGAGGTGAGAGGGGATTAGAGAGGATTAGAGGGGGTGAGCGGGGATTAGAGGGGATTAGAGGAGGTGAGAGGGGATTAGAGAAGATTAGAGGGGGTGAGAGGGGATTAGAGTGGATTAGAGGAAGTGAGAGAGGATTAGAGGGTGAGAGGGGATTAGAGGGGATTAGAGGAGGAGAGGGGATTAGAGAGGATTAGAGGGGGTGAGAGGGGATTAGAGGATTAGAGGAAGTGAGAGAGGATTAGAGGGGGGTGAGAGGGGATTAGGAGGAGGTGAGAGGGGATTAGAGAGGGGATTAGAGGGGTGAGGAGAGGGCATTAGAGGGGATTAGAGGAGGTGAGAGGGGGATTAGAGAGGATCAGAGGTGAGAGAGGATTAGAGGGGTGAGAGGGGATTAGAGGGGATTAGAGGGGAGGTGATAGGGGATTAGAGAGGATTAGAGGGGGGTGGGAGGGATTAGAGTGGATTAGAGGAAGTGAGAGAGGATTAGGAGGGGGTGAGAGGGGATTAGAGGGAGGTGTGAGAGGGGATTAGAGAGGATTAGAGGGGGTGAAGAGGGTTAGAGGGATTAGAGGAGGGGAGAGGGGATTAGAGAGGATTAGAGGGGGTGAGAGGGGATTGAGAGTGGATTAGAGGGAGTGAGAGAGGATTAGAGGGGGACTAGAGAGGAATAGAGGGGTTGTAAGGGGATTAGAGGGGATTGGGGGTGAGAGGGGCGTGGGGTTAGGAGGGGGTGAGAAGGGATGAGGGTATTAGAGTTGATAGGAGGCGATGAGAAGGTGTGAGGGGGTGGAGGAGGGACTCTGCAAGACGTCCCTCTCCTCTCCCCCATCGTTCATCCCTCCTTCTCTCAGGACCCCATAGAGAGGCATGTCACCAGCACTGTTTTCATTTTCCCTCTCCTTTCTGTTTGTTTTTCAGAATAAAGGCTCTCACTCCAGGGCTCAAGGAGTGGAGTCAACTCCCTCACTCTGTTCTCTCCAGCCAGCAGTAGACACTCCTAATTACCCTGGCTCTTCTCTCTCTCCTCTCCCAGCTGTCTCCACTCTTACCAGCGTTTCATCTGAACTAAGGCAACAGGACCACCACATGGGTTACACGCACACACACACACACACATGCACACACACACACACCACCTCGCTCAGCAGGTAATTAAGAACCAGGGAAGAGAACAAGAGCGTAGTCATCTCTCCCTCTCTGTCCCTCTTTCTCTCTCCATTTATTCCCAAGGTTAAACACAGAAGCAATAAATGTGTTTAAAAGCAAACTTTTTGAATTATGAGGAAGAGGGGCTCTGTGTGAAACTTGGAAGAGCTGAGGCAGCAGAAATGAGACAATACACTGGAGAGAGAGATGGTAGAGATAAATGGAAAGCCTTCTGATAAAATCAAGATAAAGTGAATCCAATTCAAAGTGCAGGGGAAAGGTAGTTTTTCTTTTAAAGATGCAATAGAAGATCAAGTGCAAATGGAAAAATATTAAGAATTTATATTTTTAGATGTATTGGAGCAATTCACTTGCCTTTCCAACAAGTCCCCTTGTCATTTAGAATGGCAATAAATGTACAGGCCATTTGTGACACAAATCTGTCATAGTAACACTGCAAATCAACATTTGCACCAACAAACTTTGATTGTGACGCATAAAATAACAAGAGAGTATGGGCTGTAAATGTTTCTATCAGCAGAATGCTGCCTTCTAGGAAAAGAGTCGGCCTAGGTCATCAATCATATTGGATGGCTAGCTGTAGGTCAGGAGATTGACATGATGGCTGTTGTTGTCAAGGCAATTTATTATTAACACATTTTTTGGAATTATGAGGGGCATAATGAGAGATCGTCACACAATTTGTTTCAGTCAATGCACACACAAAAAGCACACACCAGGCGCACGCACGCACACACACACACACACACACAAGAAACGCACACACACACAAAAACACACAAATGCACAGTTAGACTAAAGATGTATATTACCAATCAATCAGTGGTGTAGTACTTAAGTAAGAAAACTTTAATGTACTACTTCAAGCAGTTTTTGGGGGTATCTGTACTTTTACTTTACTATTTGTATTTTTGTGTCAACTTTTACTTTTACTTCACCACATTCCTAAAAGAAAATAATGTACTTTTTAAAAGCCATACATTTTCTCTGACACCCAAAAGTACTCATTACATTTTGAATGCTTAGCAGGACAGAAATGGTCCAATTCACATACTCGTGATCAAGAGAACATCCCTTGGTCATCTTGTCACGCCCTGGCTCTAGGGACTCTTTTTGGGTTGAGCCAGGGTGTGTAGAGTTTATGTTTTTGTGCTCTTTTTGTGCGTAGCTAAGTTTTTGTATATCTATGTTGGCCGAAGTGGTTCTCAATCAGAGGCAACGAGTATCAGCTGTTGCTGGTTGTCTCTGATTGGGAACCATATTTAGTCAGGTGGTTTTCCCACAGTGTTTGTGAGATCTTGTTCCGTGTTGGTTTGTGGTTTTGCACTTTGTGGACGTCACGAATCGATTTGTTTTGTTCGTGTTTCATTTAATAAATAAGTATGTTCACCTTCCACGCTGCGCCTTGGTCCTCTTATCCGACGATCGTGAACATCTCTACTGCCTCTGATCTGACGGACTCACTAAACGAAAATGCTTAGTTTTTAAAATGATGTCCAGAGTGTTACGCGTGTGCCCCTGGATATCCGTACATTTTAAAAAACAAGAAAAATTGTGCCCGTCTGGTTTGCTTTGATTATAAGGAATTTTAAATTATTCACACTTTTACTTTTGATACTTAAGTATATTTTTTGCAATTACATTTACTTTTGATACTTTTGACTTTTACTGATGTAGTATTTTACTGAGTGACCTTCACTTTTACTTGAGTCATTTTTCATTAAGGTATCTTTACTTTTACTCAGAGTATGAAAATTGGGTAACTTTTTCCGCCCAATGCTATCAATCACTGTGTTACACCCCTGAAAAAGGGGAGAAATAATCACGAACGTGACGCAGTTATGTTTCCTCACTGACAAATTTAGTGTAATGATTTTACAAAAATACCACATTTTACAGAACAACAGATCTACAGGAACCAGAGATTTGTTAGGGTACAAAGCTTATTCAAGTCACAACAGCATAAACTGTAATTCACTAAAACATATACAAATGTTTCAATATAACTGTCAAACACAAAGTAGCTTTAGCTCAGTAACCCATAATCTGCATTTATCAACCATGTCAACAAAGTATTCGAAACACATTATACAAATAACCCCAAATATTATATTAACAACGCACATATTCATTCACAATTAGTAAAAATGGCAGCTACTCAGTACGAAGCTATCGCTACAACCAAGCAGATTAGCAATCACACACGCACCTAATAACTCTCTTCAACTTAACTCCTAACTTCCCTCAAGATGTTACTAACACATACCTTAAACTCTCTTCACAGGTTGTAAGTTATTACATTCAAATTAACTCGTTTCATATCAATAACAGTACCTGAAAAAGGGGAGAAATAATCACGAACGTGACGCGTTATGTTTCCTCACTGACAAATTTAGTGTAATGAGAAAAGACCGCCATTTCCCAGGAAGTTGGGTGGAGACCAGAGCAATCGATCTCAGGCTCATAGATTAAGAGCATTTAGTAGATCACAGATGAACACTTTTACCCTTAAATTAGGTGCACCACAAAATAAAGTAGTCAATATAACATTTACACATTCCTCTTACAATATTAACCCTTTGACTCTTGACGGATTTTCAACACATTTATGCATTTTATCAATCTCTATGAACTAATACTGGATGCATTATCTTTTTAACCTTAGATATTTTAAGATCCTTACATACCATGAACTTACTTACTTTTTAGTGTATAACAGGCTATGAATATGTCCTTTAACCTGTCACACTCTCCCCGACAAAATAAATGTTGTCCCAACATTACCAACATTATCTTCTTAAACAGTCTATAAGCACTGGACGTAGAAAAATCCTCTTCTGTAAGCTAGTCCTTGAGCAGAGGTCAAAGTTCACAGTTCAAATGAACCAGAAGTTATATTCACAGTCCATTCTGTTGACCAGCTGTATAAACAGTCCATAAGCAGTTCTTTTTCTCATACTATTGTCAACAGTCCATCAGTTTTAATGATCTATATGCATAGTCTGCTAATTGTCTTGTGAAAGTCTGTGAAATCAGTCAGTAGTCCATGGTCAAACATGTCAACTCTGTCTGTGGCCTCAAGTTTGCTGAAGTCCATACATGTGGGTGGCTGAAGGTAATATCCCTGTAGTGATGGCAGCCATGGAACCAGTTCTGGTGCAGGGTAGACAGGGAACAACTGTGGCTGTGGCTGGATACTGTAGCAGGAAGGGATACGACCAGCTGATCATAGGTGATACGTCTTGGGGGTGTCTCTCTCTTTGTGGCAGCTGGTAAGCTGGTTCCTCAGGGTTCAGCAGCAGCAGTTAATGAAGGAAAGGCACTTAGTGGACGATCATCAGGCACATTTTCAGCAGGCAAGTTCATCTCCTCAGCAGGCAGTTCTTTAACTGTTGTTTTCTCCCTCCAGCTGATTTTCAACAAGCGGCTGTGCTGGTAGCATATCAGGAACTGGCACCGCAACTTTGTTTGTTTCACTGGTTGGGGGCCTGTTTTCCGACCTCTCGCTGGTTCAGCATACCTCTCAGGTACTGTAGGAGATGTGGGGACCTGTAGCGGCTCATGATGAAGGTCATATTCATCCCCGCTGTCTTCATCAGAATCTGAGGCTGTGATCCAGGCTGATGTCTCTTTTTCTTACTTTTGTCATCTTTAGTCATTTCTGGTTGTCTCTCAAAAGGTAAGTGGTCACAGGACATGAGCAGGTTTCTGTGCAGGACCGAGCGTCCCCTACCCTTTTCTGGTCTCAACTCATAAATCGGCAGGTCTGAACCCATTTGTCTCACTACTGCTTGTGAATTTGATCTTCCCAATAGTTACGGAGTTTGCCTGGTCCTCCTCTTGGTGTCAGGGTTTTTAATCAGAACTCGCTCGCCAGGCTGTAGCACTGAACTCCTAACTTTAGTGTCATAGTACTTTACTTCTTTCAGCAGCTTTCCTGAACATTTTCTTTTGCAATGGCGTATGCTTCTTCCATTCCTCGTTTCCAGTTCTCCACGTAGTCTCGCTGGTTACTGGAACCTGCCCTCTGTGCACAATCCAAAGAACATATCAACTGGAAGCCTGGGTGATCTCCCCAAACAGAAGATAAAATGGTGAATAGCCGGTCACTATAACGGTGCAGTTATAGGCATAAACCAGTTTGTTTAGAGACTCCTTCCAGTTTGACTTTTGTGTCTCAGTTAGTGTCTTTAGCATTTGCAACAATGTTCTGTTCATTCGTTCCACTTGACCGTTCCCCATCGGGTGGTAGGGTGTTGTTCTGGACCCCGCCATGCCACTGAGTTTCTTTAACTGATGGAACAACTGATTTTCGAATTCTCCCCCTTGGTCATGGTGGATGCGGGAGGGGAACCCAAACTTCAGGGCAAAGTCATTGAAGATGAGATTTGCGGCAGTTTTTCCTGACTTTGATGTGGTGGCGTAGGCTTGAGTGTGTAACGTGTAAAATGATCAACAATCAGGGATGTACTCATATCCCCCTTTGCATCTGTCGGATGGAGGAAATCTATACATACCAGTTCAAATGGCTGTGTTGTCCAATGTTTGTCAGAGGAGCTCTTGTTTCATGGCCTGGCTTTTTCTGCTTAAACAGCTACAAGTTTTAGTCACATAGTGCTCAATGTCAGATTGCATATAAGGCCAGAAGAAGCGGTCACGTACTAGTGATACAGTGCGGTCGGTACCTTTGGTGTCCCATGTTATTGTGCAACTCTTCCATCACTTTACCTTTGTACTGCTCTGGTAGAACTACTTGCTTGCGTGGGCTGTAGTGATTCTGTAAGAATACCATCACTGTCGATTGTCAATTTGTCCCATTCTCTGAATAGGCATTTTGTCTTTGGACTGAATTCCTTTTGCTCTTTAACTGGCGGTTTGGAACCAGACAGCTTGAAATTCGAGCACAGGACGGATGACCGGATCAGACTCTTGTGCCTCTCTTATCCCCTCTTTTGGGATCGAGCTGATTGTTGCTGTAGTTGTCTCACCTTCAGCTGATACTGACATAGATGCAGCTCGGAAATTGACCAAGGCACAAAGGCTCTTTCTGTACCTTACTGCTTGTATAGTGGCGGCAATGGTGTCTGGTGGAAGCTCCCTCAGAACATTCTCTCATCAGTGACTCTACATCCAGTGGCATCCTTGACAAAGCATCTGCATCACCGTTCTCTCTGCCTGGCCTGTACTTTATTGTAAAGTGGAAATCAGCCAATTCTGCAACCCACCTGGAAGTGGTTGCGTTCAGTTTTGCAGTAGACAGAATGTAGCTCAGCGGGTTGTTATCACTGTATACAGTGAAGGTCGGAGACATAGTACAAATAATCATGGAACTTATCAGTGATTGCCCATTTTAGAGCTAGAAATTCTAGCTTGCCAGAGTGGTAGTGATAGTTCTTCTCAGCTGCTTTAAGGTTCGAGAGCCACAAGCAACGACCCTAAGCTTCCCATCTTGCTCTTGATAAAGAACTGCTCCCAAGCCTTGGTGTGACGCATCAGTGTGTACAACAAATGGCTGAGTGAAGTCAGGGAAACCTAAGACTGGTGGGTGAAGCAGACACTCAATCAGCTGTTCAAGTGCCTGTTGATGCTGGTCAGTCCACAGGATTGGCTTGTTTGAGGGCACCACATGACTTACTTTCTTTGTTTTTGCTTTCCAGTAGGTGGTCAGGTAATTTCTCTGAATCTGCTTTGGAGGTCATACAGACAGCTGGCCCTCCTAGAAAAGTCTTTGATGTACTGTCTGTAGTAAGTGATGCGTAAACCAAGCATTTTTCTGAGCTGGCCCACAGTCTGTGGTCTGATCTCTTTCAATGCTCTTACTGCTTCAAAATCGGCTGGGTCAACTTTGCTGCCGTCTGCAGACACTATTCTGCCCAAATAACGGACCTGGGGTTTAAAGAGATCACACTTACTTGGCTTGAGTTTGATGCCATACTCTCTGAGACGCTGCAAAACCTTTTGCACATCATTCACATGGCTGTGTCGAAAGTTTTACTGAAAACTAGCGTGTCGTCCAGATAAGGAATGCAGATGTTGTCCCGGAGCCCTTCCAAACATTCCTCCATACAACGCTGAAAAGCTGCAGGAGCGTTCATGAGGCCGAATGGCATACGTATCCACTCATAGAGTCCCCATGGGGTCACAAATGCTGTCAGTGATCTGCTTTCTTCAGAGATGAACCCTTGGTGATATGCTTTTCCCTGATCTAAAAGGGAGAACCAGGAATTACCACCTAAAACTGTCCATGATGTCCTGGACCCGAGGGATGGGCTGGCGGTCGGGAGTGTGTCTTTCTGTTCAGGTCTCTGTAATCTATACACAACCGGAGGGTCCGTCCTTCTTCCTTAACACACGACAGGTGAAGAATATGAAGAGTTTGACTTCCTACGCAACCCTGGGCTGTGAGGTCATGAAGGTAACCCTTCATCTCCTGATACAGTGGCCTGGGCACTGACATGTATGTGCGCTTGACTGGTTCAGAGTCCTTTAGAGAAATAGTCATTTTCAATCGTTCAATGCAGCCAATGTCATTGTCTGATCTGGAGAAGGAGTGACACTCTTCTCTAAGCATTTTCCCTAACAACCCTCTCTGTTCTCTCGGTTAGGTGACTTAAACCTACTGGTGGATCCCACTGTTCAGTAGCAGTACATGGAGTTTGAACACTAGTGTGATTCACTGTGGCTGGGGTGTGACAGCTTTTTTCAAAGACTTGGGCAGGTAACACAGTCATAATGGTTTGTACTGTACTCGATTATGGAATGCGTCCTAGCAGGGCAATGTACGTGGTCAGTGGGGGGTTAGAGACATCAAGCATGACAACTGGAAAAACACCTTTCTTAACTCTGACTTAGTGTGTCAAAGAACTCCAAGTTCATCTGGCCACTGCGGGTTCAGGTCTGGCTGGAAAAGCATTGTCATGTCATCTTTGAAAGGCTGGGAAGCTACCCGGCCTCAATCTGAATGCTACTGTGTTTTGGTACAGCAACCTTCTCTTTCTTGGTCTTCACTGCGTATTCATCTGTCTGTTCTGCGCTAACAGCCTGTATAAAAGCCCTCACCTTATTTCTTTTGAGGCTTGGGAAAGCTTTTTCACTGTACTGTACCGTTTAGTCTTTTCGGTCATTGTCAGGGATGTGCTCAATAACATTGAAACCTATGATGGGATGAGATAGGTGACATCTTTCATTACCAGCACTGGGATGATCAGTTCCTTCGTTTGGTCAGTTTCAGAGGCTAGCCGAAAAGTTGTTTCAATCCATCCCAGGTACGGCATTTCAGTCCCATTTGCCGTCAATCTTAGATCATCAGGTGAGTCCAGAATTTCTGAAACATCCCTCAGCCTTGCGTTTGGGAGAGATTCCGCTTTCCATCGTTCATCAATGACCGATACCTGAGAGCCCTGTGTCCCATAGAGCTTGGAGGTGGTGGCGATTCAGGTGACACTCAACAAGGCACTGTCTACCGACTGGCGAGGTGACCTTATGGGGGTGGCAACCTTGAGCTAGGGATGAGTAAAGAGTGGGCATTTTCTTCTGTACAGGAAAGCTTTTCACAGGTAGAGTCCATTTTCAGGTGAGTGCATTTTTCCTTATGTTTAGTCCAATGTTGGTTTTGACATCCTTTGGAACAGTACAGTGTCTCTTTACATGATGAACATTGTTTCCAGGTTCTCAAATGAATCTTCTTTGGCCAATTTGCACATTTCTGGGACTTTTTGGTAGCTACGGTTAACACTTGTCCCTCAGCGGGGTAACCCCTTCCCCGTTTAAAGGGCCTCTTTGGATGGTCTGACTCCCGATTTTACATCCAGCTGGAAAATGTTCCCCACTCCCCACACCGGAAGCAGTGTGTGCAGCGTGCATCTGTTCTGGCCTGCTGGCAGACAAAACACCTCCCTTGGAGCTCGAGCAGAGCGGTTGGTATAGTCAGGTTAGGTGCATATTGATACTGCGGAGGGTCAGGTGCTTGGGGCTGACTGTAGTTGCTGTAATACTGCTGCTGGGAAACAGGTGGCTGGGGGTCCCTATCTGGCCTCCTAACTGGAAGTGGGGCATGGGCATAAGGCGATGGACTGAAACATAGGCTGCTGTAATGTCTCCCCTTAATCTGAGCAATCTCTGCACTGAGACCTTTTACGGAAGCTACACCTGTCTTAAGTTCAGCTAACTCTGTTAACAGTTCTGCGGGTATCTTAGCTTTGGCTTCCTTCACAGGACACTTTGCAGATGGCGTATCTTCTAACTGGACTACACTTACAGTTGTAGCAGGCTGTGGGGCATTAAAACCGCTTTTTGTTTCGTCTTTCTAACTCATTAGCACAAGCAATGTTAGCTTCTCTAGCAAAACCTCATCTGATGTTTCGCTATCAAGCAGGAGAGGCTGCATATCTATCCTGATACTGTCACTCTGGAGACCTGTAAGGACTGTGTGTAAACACATGCGCTGGACTAGAGCAGGGTCATACTTAAGCCCTGATTCTGACTCTGGGACGCAAATAGTACTTTCTGCCTCAAATCTAAGACCGCGCATCAGGAAGCTTTGAGGGGGTCTCCTTGCTATGCTGTGTTCTGAAGCTAGCTGTTTGTGGAAGCTCTGTTGCACTCTCTCTCTTGGAAGTGGGAACTCAGGATGCATCTAGAGTGTGGGAAGAGTTAGCTGGGGTTTTACCTTCCAAGTAGCTGCGTAGCTGTGAGCCTGGAGAAATAGCCTGATTACTGCGTCTACTATTTCTACCTCAGGATAGCCTCTGTTAAGTCCATTCTCAATCTGATGGGCAAGGCTGGAAAAAGTCAGTTTATCTTTCTGGCCCGGTTCACCTATCTGACCAGAAATTTTTAACTCTTTGCGCCGTATGAGCCGGGCTGTGCACTGGGTGAGAGCTGCATGCTCCTCTGAAGATGGGCAGGGGTTGGGGCTGGCGCAGAGAATCACTGGCTTGGTCTGCAGTACTCTGCTCAGTTTCCACCCCTTGTTGTGGGGTTACAGTTCTCAGTCCCTCTATTCTGTGATGTGTTCTGGCTGTTTCTAATATCATGGTCAGTTTGCCCTGTCTTGCTATCTATGCCACTGATCATCTCTGTCATTTTGTCTTTAAGTAACAATAATTCCGACATGCCGCCATCTTCTAACTCTGCAACTTCCTCTCTTTCAAGGAACATCATAATGTGAGTCATCAGTGATATGCGGGATTTTGTCTTGAACATCTCTTCTCTGTTCGCCTGATATGTCAAGGGAAATCACATACGTCTAGTAACTTGTCTTTAGTCAGGTGTGCAATTCTCCTACTACCTCTTCCTGTAGTTCTTCCAAAGGCGGTTGTCATGTTGACAGGACAGGAGGAACCTTTACTGAGCAGGAGTTGACTCTGAATTAGATGGTCCTTACTGTCTCTGATGGTCTCTCGGCCTCAGTTGACACGTACTTAACCACCAACTTCCAGCTCCCTCGAACAGCAACACTTTCCTCACTGCAGCCTGCCTGGGTTGTTATGTAGGGATTGCTGGTCGAATTCGGCCAGGATGTGGAAGCCGGACATCTGAGCAGCAATCTCAGCGGAGCCCTCCAAAATGTTACACCCCCTGAAAGGGGAGAAATAATCACGAACGTGAGCGCAGTTATGTTTCCTCACTGACAAATTTAGTGTAATGATTTTACAAAAAAATACCACATTTTACAGAACAACAGATCTACAGGAACCAGAGATTTGTAGGGTACAAAGCTTATTCAAGTCACAACAGCATAAACTGTAATTCACTAAAACATATACAAATGTTTCAATATAACTGTCAAACACAAAGTAACTTTAGCTCAGTAACCCATAACTACATTTATCAACCATGTCAACAAAGTATTCGAAACACATTATACAAATAACCCCAAATATTATATTAACAACGCACATATTCATTCACAATTAGCTTAAAATGGCAGCTGCTCTCAGTACGAAGCTATCGCTGCAACCAAGCAGATTACAGTCACACACGCACCTAATAACTCTCTTCAACTTAACTCTAACTTCCTCAAGATGTTACTAACACATACCTTAAACTCTCTCTTCACAGGTTAGCAAGTTATTACATTTCAAATTAACTCGTTTCATATCAATAACGTACCTGAAAAAGGGAGAAATAATCACGAACGTGACGCAGTTATGTTTCCTCACTGACAAATTTAGTGTAATGAGAAAAAGACCGCGATTTCCCCCAGGAAGTTGGGTGGAGACCAGAGCAATCGATCTCAGGCTCATAGATTAAGAGCATTTAGTAGATCACAGATGAACACTTTACCCTTAAATTAGGCACCACAAAATAAAGTGAGTCAATATAACATTTACACATTCCTCTTACAATATTAACCCTTTGACTCTTGACGGATTTTAAACACATTTATGCATTTTATCAATCTCTATGAACTGTACTGGATGCATTATCTTTTTTAACCTTAGATATTTTAAGATCGCGCTTACATACCATGAACTTACTAATACTTTTTAGTGTATAACAGGCTGTGAATATGTCCTTTAACCTGTCACA
>NW_025539349.1:0-13456 GCF_020615455.1 Coregonus clupeaformis
CTCTCTCTCTCTCTCTCTCTCTCTCTCTCTCTCTCTCTCTCTCTCTCTCTCTCTCTCTCTCTCTCTCTCTCTCTCTCTCTCTCTCTCTCTCTCTCTCTCTCTCTCTCTCTCTCTCTCTCTCTCTCTCTCTCTCTCTCTCTCTCTCACTCTCACTCTAATGGTTTTATTACACTCACAAAGGTTCCAAAATAATAAAGACATTTCAAATGTCATATTATGTCTATATACAGTGTTGTAACGATGTGCAAAACATAAATATGGGTTGTATTTACAATGGTGTTTGTCACAGTTCCCTCAGCCAGAACCCAAAAGCAGACCAGGACAAGGAGAGTTGAACGAAAGTGAGGGTTTATTCGGATACAAACAAAAGGTGCAGAATATTCCAGGGACAGAGCGGGGCGTGGATGAGTTGTTGGGGGTGCAGTGCAGGTCCAGTGATGGCTCGGCAGCCGCCGGAAACCATCAGGCAGAGGTGGGTGAAGGTTCGGGACGTGTGACTGCAGGTGAAACAAAAACGGAGGTAAGGACACAAACTCAACAAAGTACAAAACAACAAAAACTCACGCTAGATACTCTAACTGATACGCAGATACACCTACTGTTCATGGCTAACGATCCGGCAGGAACTGGATGTTGGGAGAGCCTAAGAAAGGTGCTGATTAGGCCCAGGTGTGCAGATTGCTAATGGGAAGCAGTGCGGAAACCAGAGCGCTCCCCGGAGCGTTCCCGAACCCTCGGGAAACTGGAAATGACCAGGACCCGACTCAGACAGCCGGGATCGTTACAGAATTTACCCCCTCCGACGTAACGCCACCGGGCGGACTCCCTGAGCGCCAGGATGGAGGCGGTAAAAGTCCTGATGAGATCCGCATCTAGGACCTGTCGCCGCGAATCCAACTCCTCTCTTCAGGACCATACCCCTCCCAGTCCACGAGATACTGGAAACCCCCGGCCCCGCCGTCTGGAATCCATAATGCGACGCACCGTGTAGGCAGGACCACCTCCGATCATCCGAGGAGGAGGAGGAGGAGGCGGAGGAGGCAACAGAGGACTGAGGAAGACAGGCTTGAGGCAGGAGACATGAAAGGTGGGATGGACTCTGAGCGTCCTCCCGGTAGTTTGAGTCGCACTGCCACTGGATTGATCACCTTCTCCACCACAAACGGACCAATAAACTTCGCAACAACTTCCTAGACTCAGTCCGTAACGGAAGATCCCGTGTGGCCAACCAAACCCTATCTCCGATGGTATAGGTGGGAGCGGGGGTCCGGCGACGACATTCGCCTGGAGCTGATACCGGTCCGAACCCTCTAAGGGAGTGCCTTTCTGGCCCGATGCCAGGTCCGGTGGCCAACGGCGAATGGGCCTGAACAGAAGGGCACAGAGAGCTCCTTCTCCTGAGAAGGGAAAGAGGAGGTTGGTGAAGCCATACAGGCACTGGAAGGGAGACATCCCAGTGGCAGATGTAGGGAGAGTATTGTGGGCATACTCAACCCAAGGCAACTAGAGAGGCCCAGGAGGTGGGGTTGGAAGAGACCAGACAGCGTAGCGTGGATTCCATCTTCTGGTTGGCTCTCTCCGCCCGACCATTGGATTGGGGGTGAAAACCAGATGTGAGACTGACTGTAGCTCCAATGGCCAAACAGAAGGACTTCCAGACAGCAGAGGTAAACTGAGGGCCACGGTCGGAAATCGATATCACTGGGCAAACCACAGTGGACCCTGAAAACCTCCCCTGACCAGGATCTCGACGTCTCCGAGGCAGAGGGAAGCTTGGCAATAGGCACAAAGTGGGCGAACTTGCTGAACCTGTCACGATAGTCAGAACGACCGTGTTCCCCCTCAGAAGCGGGCAACCCCGTGACGAAGTCCAGGGGCCAGAATGCGACCATGGACGCCGGGAATAGGAAGGGGGTGAAGTAGTCCAGAGCTGGGCCGATTGGTACTCTTATTCTGCGCACACACTGGACAGGCAGCAACAAAACCCCGAGTATCTCGGCCATGGCAGGCCACCAAAAAGCGTCTGCGAAGAAACGCCATTGTCGAGCCACGCCAGGGTGACAAGCCATCTTACTGGCGTGGGACCATTTGAGAACAGCAGGGATCGAACCGACTCAGGCACAAACAACCGACCCGGTGGACCGTTACGGGACCGGGCTGAGTCCGAAGGGCCGCCAGCACCTCCTCCTCAATCCTCCACATAACTGCTCCACGACGCAGTTCCGGGGAGAATTGTCTCGGTCTTGGACCCACTCTCCTCCGTCTTGGAGAACATCCGGGACAAGGCGTCCGCCTTGCCGTTCTTAGATCCAGGTCGGAACGTCAGGACAAACTTGAATCGTCAAAAACAACGCCCACCTGGCCTGACGGGGAGTTGAGACGTTTAGCCGATTGCACGTAAGCAAGATTCTTTGGTGGTCAGTCCAGACAATAAACGGTTGCTCCGCCTCCAACCAGTGGCGCCACTCCTCCAAGGGCAAGTTTCACCGCGAGAAGCTCCCGTTACCCACATCGTAATTCCTCCGCAGGCGAAAGGCGACGAGTAGTAGGTGAGGGATGGAGTTTACTGTCCGTGGAGCATCGCTGCGACAGGATGGCGCCAACTCCCACATCAGACGCGTCCACTTCAACGACGAACTGACGGGCCGTGTCCGGTTGAGAGAGAATCGGTGCGTGAATCGCCCTCTTCAAATCCAGAAACGCTCGATCCGCCTCCGGATTCCACTTGAAGGTCCTGATGCTGGAAGTCAAGGCAGTTAATGGAGCGGCCTACACGGCTGTAATCCCGGATGAATCTGCGGTAGAAATTCGCAAACCCCAAAAATCTCTGGAGCTGCAATCTCGTACCGGGCTGGGCCCATTCCAGAACCGCTCTAACCTTCTCCTGGTCCATCCTAATCTCACCCCTGGAGATGATGTACCCGAGAAAGGATGTCGTGTGGGCGTGAAACTTCGCACTTCTCGGCCTTCACAGAACGAGGCGATTCTCCAATAATCCTGCAGAACCTGCCCTGGACATGCTGGGACGTGGTTGGGAAGGTTCCTTCGAGAAGATCAGAATGTCATCCAGGTAAACAAACACGAAGAGACCGATCATATCTCTCAGGACGCGCGTTCACCATACTCTGGAATACCGCTGGAGCATTGGTCAGTCAAACGGCATCACCTGATACCGGGTGCCCCATCGGTGTATTGAAACCCACAACCACTCGTCCCTCTCTGATCCGGGACCAGGTGATACGCATTGGCGAGGGTCTAACTTGCGTGAACACCGTAGCACCCTGTAAAGAGTCGAAGGCAGAACTATCAAGGGCAGGGGGATACTTGTTCTTGACCGTGATGTCATTCAACCCCGATAATCAATACATGGTCGAAGAGAGCCATCCTTCTTACCCACAAAGAAGAATCCTGCCCCCAGGGGGTGATGACGAGGACGAACGAGACCAGCAGCTAGGGACTTCCTTGATGTAGGTCTCCAACGCCTCACGTTCAGGTCGGAGATACTGTATAACCTTCCCTTGGGGTAGACAGCTCCAGGAACCAGGTTGATGGCACAATCATATGGTCGGGTGGGGGAGTGAAAGAGCCTTCTGCTTACTGAAAACTTCCCCCCAAATCGCATGATATGTCTCGGGAACCAGGGACAAATCTGGGGGTTTAGCCTCAATCACCTGACTGGGAACCGAATGGGGGCAGGCAGTCTTGAGACAGTTAGCATGACAATCAAGGCTCCAACTCGTTACCTTGCCCGTCACCCAATCGGACGTGGATTGTGTTCCTTCAGCCAGGGGTATCCAAGGACCAGAGGAACATGGGAAGACGGGCAGAATGAAAAATGAAATGATCTCAGAATGATTCCCCGACAACCGCATCTTAACCGGTTCAGTCCTCATCGTGATACGTGCCAGACTACTGCCGTTTCAGAGTGGAATCGCTTCAATGGCTTCCGGCAATTGCTCCTTGGAAAGCCCCCAGCTGTTCCACCAACTCGGCATCAAGAAAGCTTCCCATCGGCACCTGAATCGATAAAAGCGTTAAGCGCTAAGCTCTGATTCCTGTTCACAAGGGTAGCCGGGAAGCGGGGTCTGACAGAGGTACTGAGAGGTTGAAACTGGCTCGCTAAAAGTCCTCCCAACTTTAGCGAGCCGGGCAGTTGACGACCGCCGGGAACAAGTGGAGAGGTAATGTCCCGAGCGACTACAGTAGAGGCAGCAGTTGGTCCTACGTCTATGTTGACGCTCCTCCTTGGTTAACCCGTGCCGCCCCACTTGCATGGGTTCAGAATCGGGAGAGAGGACCTCTCCACTAATCCTTTGTGAGAGGAGAATGATCGACGTGTTCTGGACCACCACCCGACCCCGACTGGGAACTGAGAAGCTGATCGATTGGATGGACCCCATTGCTTCTCTCCCTCCTTGTCACGGACTCGATTATCCACCCGAATAGACAAGGCTACCAAGCTGTCCAGGTCACTAGGCTCCGGATAGGGAGATCAACTCATCCTTGAGCTGCTCCGACAGACCCTGGTAAAAGGCCGCTTGCAAAGACTCCTCGTTCCACCCACTCTCCACAGCCAACGTCTTGAACTCCGATCACGAAGTCGGCCACACTGCGAGTTCCTTGGTGAGAGAGAAAACAGGCGCCTAGCTGCGTCCCTCCCTCGGGACGGAATGGTCGAAGAGCTTCCTCATCTCGGCCGTGAACCCCTGGTATGAAGCCATGCAGGGATCCTGTCGTTCCCCCAAACGGCTGAAGCCCACTCAGCGCTGCGACCACGCAGCAACTCAATCACAAAGGCTATCCTAGCCTTGTCTGTGGCATAAGAGTAGGGCTGGGTAGATCGAACACTAATCCACACTGCATAAGGAAGGAACGGCATCCTCCCAGCTCCCCTCATATTTATCCGGCGTCGGAACCTTGGGCTCACGGAGGGACACAACTTCAGAAGCGGCAGGCGAGATGGTGAAACCGGCAGTGGATCTCCACCGGACACTGGCGTTGGTTCTGGACCTCCATCAGGCCGGGTAGAAAGGTTCCGAACTGACAACGCGATCTCCTGTAGTACCGTGCTATGATGGCCCAACATCTTCTCCTGCTGGGTAATGGCATGGCTGACGGAGTCCAGGTCCGCTGGGTTCATAATTGGCGGATCGTTCTGTCACAGTTCCTCAGCCAGAACCCAAAAGCAGACCAGGACAAGGAGAGTTGAACGAAAGTGAGGGTTTATTCGGATACAAACAAAAGGTGCAGAATATTCCAGGGACAGAGCGGGGGCGTGGATGAGTTGTTGGGGGTGCAGTGCAGGTCCAGTGATGGCTCGGCAGCCGCCACCATCAGGCAGAGGTGGGGGTGAAGGTTCCGGACGTGTGACTGCAGGTGAAACAAAAACGGAGGTAAGGACACAAAACTCAACAAAGTACAAAACAACAAAAACTCACGCTAGATACTCTAACTGATACGCAGATACACCTACTGTTCATGGCTAACGATCCGGCAGGAACTGGATGTTGGGCCAGAGCCTAAGAAAGGTGCTGATTAGGCCCAGGTGTGCAGATTGCTAATGGGAAGCAGGTGCGGAAACCAGAGCGCTCCCCGGAGCGTTCCCGAACCCTCGGGAAACTGGAGATTACGACCAGGACCCGACTCAGACAGCCGGGATCGTTACAGTGTTTGTTCTTCACTGGTTGCCCTTTTCTTGCGTGGGAAACATATGTTTACATTCCCAAAGCAAGTGAAATAGATAATAAACTAAAGGGAAATAAACACTTACAAAAGTTTAAAGAATAGAGACATTTCAAATGTTATATTATTGGTTATGCAGAGTGGTGTAGGAATGTGCAAATAGTTGAAGTATGAAAGGGAAAATAAATAAAGTCTCTCCCTCGCTCTCTCTCTGACCCTCAGGAATAGTATCAAGTCATTTTCAATCAGACCTTCTAATAAAAGGGGTTGACCAATAGAACGAGGTCACAGGGGGACAGGTTGAGGATTAATTGGGGCTAAATACACAGATAAGGTGTTAACTCACACACATACAGTATTTAAACGTGTAAACCCACACCTACAGGTGGAGTCTTTAGAGACTGTTTCTATATGCAGCACAGATGTCTATTTTCCATTCCCTGTGTGTGTGTGTGTGTGTGTGTGTGTGTGTGTGTGTGTGTGTGTTTGTGTGTGTCTATGAAAGGCATGCTCAAACACATTTTTTATAGTCTGGCAAGCCCCACCCGCTCTTAACGAGCTCAATGTGAGACATCCAGTAAAGAAGCAGAGGGGAGGGGTCATATGATGTTCCTGGTAGCAGAGGGGAGGGGTCATATGATGTTCCTAGTAGCAGAGGGGAGGGGTCACATGATGTTCCTGGTAGCAGAGGGGAGGGGTCACATGATGTTCCTGGTAGCAGAGGGGAGGGGTCACATGATGTTCCTGACCCTACTATTTAGTATCAGCAGACCATCTCATTGCAACCAGATAGCAGGAATTATAGAATGAGGAATTACAGCAGTAATTGAATATGATCTCTACGGCAGGACGAATGCAGAGGTCTGGTTACAACCATCAACACCATGTCTCTCCCTCTCCCTCTCCCCTCTCTCTCTCTCTCTCTCTCTCTCTCTCTCTCTCTCTCTCTCTCTCTCTCTCTCTCTCTCTCTCTCTCTCTCTCTCTCTCTCTCTCTCTCTCCCCTCTCTCTCTCTCTCTCTCTCTCTCTCTCTCTCTCTCTCTCTCTCTCTCTCTCTCTCCTCTCTCTCTCTCTCTCTCTCTCTCTCTCTCTCTCTCTCTCTCGCTCTTCATTTCTCCTCCCCTCCTCCCTTCTTAATCTCTATCATTCCCTCACCATTGCCTTCATCACCTCTCCAGACTGTCATTCTCCAGAAGCACTGTCCACAGTCTCTGACCCAGTTGAAAGTCTTTACCATTAAAGGTATCCAGTAAACCAATAGTAACAACACATCATTATAGTCACTATTAAACTGTCATATAACACTGGCTGTAGATCCCAGCCGAGGCTAGTGCAACGTCTGTCTGACACATTTATCACAGAACAGAGTAAATATTGTCTGTTCCTCCGCTGCTTCAGAATAACCAGAGACCCTATGGTAGCCAAGACTCTGCTCACAGCTGCACTCTGTCTGCCTCCGCATCATCGTGTTCATTGTAAGGAGCCGTGTTAATGCATTAGTCAGATGTCAGTGATGATTCAGTTTGTTTTGAGTATGTTCTCTTCTTCAGAATTTAATTTCCAGTCTTTAAAGAGCACAAGCACACACACACATACACACACACGCACACGCACACGCACGATACACAAACAATACACACACAATACACACACACAATACACAATATTCACACAATACACACACAATACACACACATACTACACACACACGTACTCACACACAGCCAGATTTCCATCTGGCTCTAAGGCAACAGTCTGAAGGATTAATGTGTCTGTTGATCGCCATGGTGAGGAGAATAATATATGTCCCAGAATTCCCCTCACGCAGGGAGAACAAGAACACAGACAGACAGACAGAGAGACAGAGAGAGACAGGAAGAGAGAGAAAGTCAGAGAAAGAGAGAGACAAAGAGATGGATGGAGGGACAGAGATGAGATCATTAGGGAGGAGAATACGTGTGGACTGAGCGAGAGAAAGAATGGAGAAAGAGCAGTTCGTCATCAGTGAGAGATATAGTGACGGAGAGAGGAGGAGAGAGGGTCTGCTTTTCCGATCAATGTGAATTAAAGCAGCCAGGGATTTCAGCACTGTCCTCTGGAATGGACAACTACACAACACAGGCCAGAGTCACACAGCAACAGGTCCATCACACACACACACACACACACACACACACACACACACACACACACACAAACATATACACATGCAGATAGAAACATGCACCCACGTAGAAACACGCGCAGACATGTTGTAGCGGTATTGTTAGAGAGGGGGAAAGAATAAAGATTGTTGTTTGAGCGTTTGGCAGGTGTTTACAATATGACAAGAGTAGCACAAACAGACACATCAGCAGAAGAGACTGACTAGAGAGTAGCCTGTTGACAGATAGGCCAGTGGAGACTAGAGAGTGAAAGCCTGTTAGCCTGTTGAACAGATGAGCCAGTGGAGACTAGAGAGTAGCCTGTTATTAGATAGCCAGTGGAGACTAGAGAGTAGCCTGTTAGCCTGTTGACCAGATAGCCAGTGGAGACTAGAGAGTAGCCTGTTGACCAGATAGCAAGTGGAGACTAGAGAGTAGCCTGTTAGCCTGTTGACCAGATAGCCAGTGGAGACTAGCGAGTAGCCTGTTAGCCTGTTGACCAGATAGCAAGTGGAGACTAGAGTGTAGCCTGTTAGCCTGTTGACCAGATAGCCAGTGGAGACTAGAGAGTAGCCTGTTGACCAGATAGCCAGTGGAGACTAGAGAGTAGCCTGTTAGCCTGTTGACCAGATAGCCAGTGGAGACTAGAGAGTAGCCTGTTAGCCTGTTGACCAGATAGCAAGTGGAGACTAGAGTGTAGCCTGTTAGCCTGGTACAGATAGCCAGTGGAGACTAGAGAGTAGCCTGTTAGCCTGTTGACCAGATAGCCAGTGGAGACTAGAGAGTAGCCTGTTGACCAGATAGCCAGTGGAGACTGGGAGAGTAGCCTGTTAGCCTGTTGACCAGATAGCCAGTGGAGACTAGAGTGTAGCCTGTTGACCAGATAGCCAGTGGAGACTAGAGTGTAGCCTGTTGACCAGATAGCCAGTGGAGACTAGCGAGTAGCCTGTTAGCCTGTTGACCAGATAGCCAGTGGAGACTAGCGAGTAGCCTGTTGACCAGATAGCCAGTGGAGACTAGCGAGTAGCCTGTTAGCCTGTTGACCAGATAGCCAGTGGAGACTAGCGAGTAGCCTGTTGACCAGATAGAGCAATACAGAGGCAACTTCATAGAAATGGACAAAAAAGAACCAGTCATAAACCTTAGAGAATTTGCATAATCTGTATTACCTCCCAGTGAGGAGTGAAGGGGGTATGAATGGGTGTGTGTGGGTGTGTTCACAGACAAAAACAAAAAGGCCTTAAAATGTCCCAAGTCTCCAGGCCAAATCACAATAGTCCCACAAAAACTATCCAGTCCAATCAATAATTCAAAATAATAAACAATCTCAAATGCACTCCTTTGAACACAAATGTCACATTGCTCTTGCCCCCGGAATGACCGGACTCAACTCTTTTGCCAGTTCCCACTTCACCTATTTTTGTGGTCCGAGTCCTTTTTCCATTCATATTGCTACAGTTGGAAGTCGGAAGATTACGTACACTTAGGTTGAGTCATTAAAACTGCTTTTCAACCACTCCACACATTTCTTGTTAACAAACTATAGTTTTGGCAAGTCGTTTAGGACATCTACATTGTGCATGACACAAGTAATTTTTCCAACAATTGTTTACAGACAGATTATTTCACTTATAATTCACTGTATCACATTTCCAGTGGGTCAGAAGATTACATACACTAAGTTGACTGTGACTTAAAACAACTTGGAAAATTCCAGAAAATGCTGTTTTGGCTTTAGAAGCTTCTGATAGGCTAATTGACATAATTTGAGTCAATTGGAGGTGTACCTGTGGATGTATTTCAAGGCCTACCTTCAAACGCAGTGCCTCTGCTTGACATCATGGGAAAATCAAAAGAAATCACGCCATAACCTCAGAAAAAATAAACGTAGACCTCTAAAGTCTTTGGTTCATCCTGGGAGCAATTTCCAAACGCCTGAAGGTACCACGTTCATCTGTACAAGCAATAGTACACAGGTATAAACACCATGGGACCACAGCAGACGTAATACCGCTCAGGAAGAGAGACACGTTCTGTCTCAAAGAGATGAACGCATTCTGGTGCGAAAAGTGCAAATAAATTCAGAAGAACAGCAAAGGAACTTGTAAGATGCTGGAGGAAACAGGTACAAAAGTATCTATATCCACAGTAAAAAGAGTCCTACTCGACATAACCTGAAAGGCCACTCATCAACGAAGAAGCCACTGCTCCAAACCGCCATAAAAGCCAAACTACGGTTTGCAACAGCACATGGGGACAAAGATCTTACTGGAGAAATGTCCTCTAGTCTGATGAACAAAATAGAACTGTTTGCCCATAATGACCATCGTTATGTTTGGAGGAAAAGGGGTTGCTTGCAAGCGAAGAACACCATCCCAACTGTGAAGCACGGGGGTGGCAGCATCATGCTGTGGGGGTGCTTTGCTGCAGGAGGGACTGGTGCACTTCACAAAATAGATGGCATCATGAGGAAGGAAAATTATGTGGGTATATTGAACCAACATCTCAAGACATCAGTCAGGAAGTTAAAGTTTGGTCGCAATTGGGTCTTCCAAATGGACAATGACCCCAAGCATACTTCCAAAGTTGTGGCAAAATGGCTTAAGGACAACAAAGTCAAGGTATTGGAGTGGCCATCACAAAGCCTGACCTCAATTCTATAGAAAATTTGTGAGCAGAACTGAAAGCGTAGTGAGCAAGGACGCCTACAAAACCTGACTCAGTTACACCAGCTCTGTCAGGGAGGAATGGGCCAAAATTCACCCAACTTATTGTGAGAAGCTTGTGGAAGGCTACCGAAACGTTTTGACCCAAGTTAAACAATTTAAAGGCAATGCTACCAAATACTAATTGAGTGTATGTAAACTTCTGACCCACTGGGAATGTGATGAAAGAAATAAAAGCTGAAGATAAATCATTCTTCTACTATTATTCTGAGCATTTCACATTCTTAAAATAAAGTGGTGATCCTAACTGAACTAAGACAGGGAATTTTTACTAGTATTAAATGTCAGGAATTGTGAAAAACTGAGTTTAAATGTATTTGGCTAAGGTGTATGTAAACTTCCGACTTCAACTATATTGTCACGATCGTCTGAAGGAGGAGACCAATGCGCAGCGTTGCGAGTGAACATGATGACTTTATTTACTTAAAGCAACCACGAAGAAAAAACAACAAATGACGATCCGTGAAGTTCTATACAGAATACTACTAACAGCAACAAAGAAACAATAACCCACAACACAAAGTGAACTCACACAGTATAAATATGGCTCCCAATCAGAGATAACGAGTCGACAGCTGACACTCAGTTACCTCCGATTGGGGAGTCATACGACTAATCAAGAACAATTAACCAAACATAGAAAAATGCACAACCAGAAATCCCCAACATAGAAATACACCCAAACAATGAAACTAAACAACCCTGGCTCAAAACAAGTCCGTGGAGCCAGAGTGTCACATTACCCCCTAAAAGGTGCGACCTCCGGGCGCACCAGCATACAGTCTCGGGGTCTGGGTGGGCGTCTGTCCCCTGGTGGCGGCTCTGGCCCAGGGTGGTTCCCACCCCACCTTAGTACTATCCGCTTCGTATTCCTTCTCCGTGACCACCCCCAACTAAACCCCACTGGTTAAGGCGGCACCGGACTACGGGCAGTACCGACTAAGGCAGGTACCTGACTAGATGGCGGATCCGGCTGGCGGCTCTGGTGGATCCTGGCGGGGACGGTCTCTGGCGGATCCCTGGCGGGGACGGCTGCGGATCCTGGCGGGACGGCTCTGCGGATCCTGGCTGGGCTCAGGATCCTGGCTGGACGGCTTGGCGGATCCTGGCTGGACGCTCGCGGTCTCGGACGGCTCTGGGGATCCTGGCTGGACGGCTCTGGCGAATCCCTGGCTGGACGGCTCTGGCGGATCCTGGCTGGACGGCTCTGGCGGATCTGGCTAGACGGGTGTGGCGGATCCTGGCTGGAAGCTCTGGCGGATCCTGGCTGGACGGCTCTGGCGGATCCTGGCAGGACGGCTCTGGCGGATCTGGCTGGCTGACGGATCTGGCGGATCCTGGCGGGCTGACGGATCCTGGCTGCTCATGGCTGGCTGACGGATCTGGCTGCTCGTGGCTTTGGCTGATGGATCTGGCTTGCTCGTGGCTGGCTGAGGATCTGGCTGCTCGCGGCTGGCTGACGGGTCTGGCTGCTCAGGCTGGCTGACGGTTCTGCTCATGGCTGGCTGAGGATCTGGCTGGTCATGGCTGGCTGACGGATCGGCTGCTCATGGCCTTGGTGACGGATCTGGCTGCTCACGGCTGGCTTGACGGATCTCGGCTGTCATGGCTGGTGACGGATCTGGCTGCTCATAGCTTGGCTGACGGATCTGGCTGCTCGTGGCTGATGACGGGTCTGGCTGATCTGTCTGGCGGGAGAGCTCTAGCGCTCCCGGTCTGGCGGACGGCTCTGAAGGCTCATGGCAGACGGTGGCTTTGCAGGCTCAGTACAGACGGGCAGTTCAGACGGCGTTGGGCAGACGGGCAGTTCAGGCGCCGTTGGGCAGACGGGCAGTTCAGGCGCCGTTGGGCAGACGGGCAGTTCAGACGGCGTTGGGCAGACGGGCAGTTCAGGCGCCGTTGGGCAGACGGCCAGTTCAGGCCGGCTGGCTACGATCGTGGACCTGGTGCGTGGAGTAGGAACAGGCCGGACCGCACCGGAACACCCACCACTGGCCCCAACTTGGGGGATCAAGAACGGACCGGACCAGACTGGGAACACACTTCAGTCTCTCATGCCGTGCCACAACAACTTCCCTCCTCCTACTCGCTCAATGGCTCCCGTAATCCGATAGCCTTCTCTCCTTTTCTCCTGTGGCAGCCTCCTCGCTGCCCAGGCGCCCAAGCCATGTGCCCCCCCCCAAAAAATTTTTTGGGAGTAACCACGGGGCTTCCAGCCTCGACTCCGCTTCCTCTTCATACCACCTCCTCTCGGCTGCAGCTGCCTCCTAGCTCTTCACGAGGGCGGTGATATTTCTCCTCAGACCACCTCCTCTCGCTGCAGCTGCCTCCAGCTCTTCACCGGAGGGCGATGATGTTCCTCCGGTTGTGCCTCTAAGGACCCTTTCCAGCCGAATCTCTCCCATGTCCAAAAGTCCCAGGAGGCATCCATAACTCTGTGTCCAGACCCTTGTCCTGGACGCGCTGCTTGGTCCTTTTTTGGTGGGATTCTGTCACGATCGTCTGAAGGAGGAGACCAATGCGCAGCGTTGCGAAAGTGAACATGATGACTTTATTTACTTAAAGCAACCACGAAGAAAAAACAACAAATGACTTCGATCCGTGAAGTTCTACACAGAATACTACTAACAGCAAAGCAAAGAAACAAAACCACAACACAAAGTGAACTCACACAGTATAAATAGCAACAGAGAGTAACGAGGCGACAGCTGACACTTTCGTTACCTCCGTGGGAGAGTATACGACAATCAAGAACAATTAACCAAACTATAGAAAATGCACAACCAGAAATCCCTAACATAGAAATACACCCAAACAATGAAACTAAACAACCCTGGGCTCAAATATCAAGGTCCGTGGAGCCAGAGTGTCACATATATGTTTAGAAAGGAACCAGGATCTTTTT
>NW_025539350.1:0-13462 GCF_020615455.1 Coregonus clupeaformis
GTGTGTGTGTGAGAGAGAGAGAGAGAGTCTGTATGCTGCCTAGTGCCATTCCATCACAGCCAGTCTATAAAGGGACAAAAGGGCAAACTCCTGCCCCACTACTACTGCCATGTGATCAGATCCCTACTGTCCCTTACACTTAGGGACAGTAGGGATCCACTGTATCCACTGTACACAGACAGACAATGCCTAGTCATGGCGTAGCTTCCTTGGGACAGAGACAGAGACAGCCAGACCCAGCCCCCGCTATACTCCAAAATCCCAGTGATGATGAAATAAGGGTCAATATTCAATTAAGTCTAAGAGGCCCTGAGCGCACTAATACAGAGAGAGCTAATCTAACACTGTGTGCTCCAGAGGTAATATCCTCTAAGAATCCTCACACTGTGCTTCAATGAACACACAGGGAGAAGATTCTACTGCGGTGGCACTGGTCACTTCAGCACAGTATTAGGAGTTGACGGGACTGTTCTGCTGAATTCAGACAGTTGTTTCATAGTGCCAAATCAATGTGATACACTGAAGCTGTGGCCCGGCGTGACCTGGCAGTCATGATGAGTCCTGTTTGCCTATATCCAGGCAACAATAAGATGGAGAGATGAGTCCTCCTGAGTCATATTAGGAGTCTGGGTCAGGTGGTTCATACTTACGGATGTGCTTTCATCTCTATGTAGTTCTTGGGGATGAAGCCGTCTTTCCCGTTCAATTCCGCTTTGTACCAGTTCTGGTCACACTCTTCATTTAATACCTAGAGAAGGGGAATAGAGAGAGGTTAACAATATATCATATCTAGTAAACAGAGTCCTTCTCTGGTCACTGAGAAGGGGGGGCTGAAAGGGTTTTGTATCCACTAATGGTGCACAGCCATAAACTACAGATTGAGATATCTTTGTCAGTTGTGAGTACACTCATTTACCAAGCGAGCACGCCTCCATGAAGTCAGGCCAGCTGTGGGAGCACTCTCGTCTGAGAGACGTACAGTGGTTTGCAGGTGTGGGAAGCACTGGTGCATGAGTGTGTCTAAGTTTGCGTGTGTATGGCTATATTGCTGAGAGACATGCACCTGTACACTGGTGCAGTTAGTCATGTAAAGCCTCTGGCTTGTGTACCCATAGTCAGATGAAATAAACTGTCTTCAATTCTCACCGGGGTTCTGACTCACAGTAGTATATTGACACGTCCCACTCAAACAGAAAGACATTCCCACCTCCATCTGCCCTGATTGAACGCACCAATATCAGACCTTCTGGCTTCAGTACACCCTTTCCATTTCAGAAGAAATATGAGTCATACTAGATATAGTCTAGAATACACTGGTATTTCAATGTGATATGCTGACCACAGGCGTCAGTGTTGGGACACACCTCATGGCCTCTGTTATGTGTTGAAACACCTTTAAAACAAACCACACTTGACAATGTGTTCAAGGGAGGAACTAGGCCTAAACCTTTTTGACAGCAAAAAAGTGTTGGAGGAAATGGTGTGTGCAACATCCTTCCTGTGCACAGAGCACTGGGAGGGAGAGCGAGAGAGAGAGAGCGCGTGAGAAAGAGAGCGAGCAAGAGAAAGGAAAGTGAGACAGAGGGGTCTTAAAGCCTGCAACATGTAACTTTCTGGGCGTCACGACCAAAATCATATAGAAATATGTGTAATAGATCTGTCATTCTCATTGATAGCAAGTCTAAGACGCAGTAGATCTGTTGTATATGCGCTATGTCTATGCTTCCCGTTCTTAAGTTTAATTTTTTGTGTCTTTTACTTTCGGTTTTGTACCCCAGCTTCAAAACAGCTAAAAATACTATATTTTTGGTTATGGAAAATATATTTCACAGCGGTTTAGATGGTATAATGATTATCTACACTATACTTGCTTGTTTTGTCACATAAACTGAAATTAGGCAAACTATTAACATTTTAGCAACCAGGAAAAGCCGGAGCAATTTCTGCATAGTGCATCCATCTTTAAACCTAACCTGAAATACCCAACGGGCGGTTGCATTGCATGCAGAATCCAACTCTTCCTTGATTTACATAGATGGCTGATGGGGTGAGGCAGTGATGATAAACTGAGTAACTCAACTAAAGCACCTGAATCCTGAGCAGATTGTGGTTTAGTGTTCAGTGTCTGCGGGTTCACATAACTTGGTCTCACAGACCACATCTGTGAGACCTGTGAGAAGCGGGGCTACAGATAGACTACAGCCTTCAGTCACTCAGCATCTCAACCACATCCAGCAACAAGATGGCTTCTTAAGCCCCCCTCAAACACAATACAGGCTCTGATCCATAGAGCTATAAAATGATCTTCGAACTGTCACATAAGAGGGTCGCTCCGATGAGATTGAATACTCCCTTTTCTCACACAGACATACAGTCAATTACACAGTAGGCGTGTAGTTACCCTAGAGGGGAAGGCAGACTGGTACAGTGCAGTTTAGTTGGCAGGATGTGTTGTATTGTGAGTAGTGCAGCAGTACGGAAGGCTTCTGACCATCTATGCATTACACAGCGGTTGGGAAACATCTCCATAATGCATACACAACAACGTAAATGCAGCCAGACATGTGGTCTTTCTATCAGGTATCATTTTACATTGTTCACAAAAGAAAAGCTGCAGCTAGGGTAGATGAAGGACCTACTCATATCACAACATCTAACCGTCATAGCCCCATCTAACCATAATCTACAGACATGCTTGAACTGCCAGTGTATTTTAATCCCCGCCCGATCAAGTTTTTCGGAAGAGCTCAGTCTCATTCTACTTCGGTGTGTAGTGTTGATCTGAAGCCCACGCAAGCAACCAGTCCCCCGGTGGTAAAAAACACTATGGCTTAGTCGAAAGAGGCAAGCAGGAGAATAACACATGAAACAGGGGTCATGTAAGACTATGTGAAGGCATCCCAGGCCATCAGTGTCAGTGGCGAGATTGACATTAGGCCTATCCACTCTCCCCACCACACCCTCCTACTTCTCAAAGCCCCAATGATGGGGTCTGCTAATTTCCCCCCCAGCTGTTCACTGGCCTCAGTGTTCTCTGACCTCTCTGATCTATCTGCTCCAGCAAGCCTGCAGCACGCCAGCTGTCACTGTGGAACCAAAGCCACAAGAGACAAAATTACAGAGGGGGAAAGGAGGGAGGAGTCCATGCCTGTGGCACTATGATAATGTGAGTATGTGAATAGGTATGAGGAGCACAGGGGAGAGACGGGCACAGTGATGGGAGAGTATGCCTGTGGCAGTTTCTCTCTCTGTGTGTGTGTGTGTGTGTGTGTGTGTGTGTGTGTGTGTGAGTGTGTGTGTGTTTCTCGCTGTGTGTGTGTGTGTGTGTGGTCTTACAATTGTTGGGGCAGTGCAGGCAGGCAGCCTGTGGGCTTGACTGATTGCACATGTGTAGACGTGGCGGACATGCAGTCTGGAACTCTGAACTCTAGGTGATCTCACTTTCTCTACATCTTATTACAAACACGCACACACTCCACCTTCTCATCACCTACACAGTTAGCACCTTAGCTAGCTACCTCAAACATAAAAGCTCACAGACACTCCCTCATGCTCTCTTGCAGATATTAACACAGGCCTGGAATGTCTTGATTTTAGGGGTAAGGCCATTTGCCCAATCTGCCAGGGCACCAAGGCCATTAACCAGAATAGCCAATTAAATTGATTTGAAAACCGAAAAACACCTATTCTCTTAAGAAAAGTGTATGTAAATGTAAATAAATAATTAGCCTACATGTCGAAGTGTAGGTGATAGCCTATGCGTATATTAGGCTAAACACCAGTCATGTTTGACAAATATAATGTAGGATCATTATTCATATCTAAAGGCTTGATACTGTCGACATACACTATATACACACAAAAGTATGTGGACACCCCTTCAAATTAGTGGATTTGGCTATTACAGCCACATCTGTTGCTGACAGGTGTATAAAATCGAGCACACAGCCATGCAATCTCCATAGACAAACAGTGGCCTTACTGAAGAGCTCAGTGACTTTCAATGTGGCACCGTCATAGGATGCCACCTTTCCAACAATCAGTCCGTCAACATTCTGCCCTGCTGGAGCTTCCCCGGTCAACTGCAAGTGCTGTTATTGTGGCGTGGAAACGTCTAGGAGCAACAACGGCTCAGCCGCAAAGTGGTAGGCCACACAAGCTCACGAACGGGACCGCCAAGTGCTGAAGCACGTAAAAATTGTCTGTCCTCGGTTGCAACACTCACAACCGAGTTCCAAACTGCCTCTGGAAGCAAAGTCAGCACAATAACTGTTCGTCGGGAGCTTCATGAAATGGGTTTCCATGGCCGAGCAGCCGCACACAAGCCTAAGATCACCATGCGCAATGACAAGCGTCGGCTGGAGTGGTGTGAAGCTTGCCGCCATTGGACTCTGGAGCAGTGGAAACACTGTCTCTAGAGTGATGAATCACACTTCACCATCTGGCAGTCGGACGGACTAATCTGTGTTTTGCGGATGCCAGGAGAACTCTACCTGCCCCAATGCATAGTGCCAACTGTAAAGTTTGGTGGAGAAGGAATAATGGTCTGAGGCTGTTTTTCATGGTTCGGGCTAGGCCCCTTAGTTCCAGTGAAGGGAAATCTTAACGCTGGAGCATACAATGACATTCTAGATGATTCTGTGCTTTGTGGCAACAGTTTGGGGAAGGTCCTTTCCTGTTTCAGCATGACAATGCCCCGGTGCACAAAGCGAGGTCCATACAGAAATGGCTTGTCGAGATCTGTGTGGAAGAACTTGACAGGCCTGCACAGAGCCCTGACCTCAACCCCATCAAACACCTTTAGGATGCATTGGAACGCAGACTGCGAGCCAGGCCTAATCGCCCAACATCAGTGCCCGATCTCACTAATGCTCTTGTGGCTGAATGGAAGCAAGTCCCCGCAGCAATGTTCCAACATCTAGTGGAAAGCCTTCCCAGATGAGCGAAGGCTGTTAAAGCAGCAAAGGGGGCACCAACTCCATATTAATGCCCATGATTTTGGAATGAGATGTTCAACGAGCAGGTGCCCACATACTTTTGGTCATGTAGTGTACTTGAGGCACTGTTCGCAATCTGAGCGGAGGCAGTCAACATTTTGAAACTATTTAACCATAAACGTAAACGTTTAAAACCTGGAAGGTTTTTATTTTATGAGGCATGTCTTACCGTGTTCCGACCATAGGAATGTTAAGGGGATTCTTTTATAAACACTTCTTCATATGCCATTGAAACCAGTATTTCTCTCAGGTTCAACTTTATTTCGTTGTCCAGCAGGCAAATACATTTACATCATTTAGCAGACGCTCTTATCCAGAGTGACTTACAAATTGGTGCATTCAACTTATGATAGCCAGTGGGACAACCACTTTTTGTTGCATTTTTATTTTTTTATAAATTTTTTTAATGGGGGGGGGGGTTAGAAGGATTACTTTATACTATTCCAGGTATTCCTTAAAGAGGTAGGGTTTCAAGTGTCTCCGGAAGGTGGTCAGTGACTCCGCTGTCCTGGCGTCGTGGGGGAGCTTGTTCCACCATTGGGGTGCCAGAGCAGCAAATAGCTTTGCGGAGCAGGAACTGTGCTTCCGTAGAGGTAGGGGGGCTAGCAGGCCAGAGGTGGATGAACATAGTGCCCTCGTTTGGGTGTAGGGTCTGATCAGAGCCTGAAGGTAAGGAGGTGCCGTTCCCCTCACAGCTCCGTAGGCAAGCACCATGGTCTTTTAGTAGATGCAAGCCTCCTGCAGTGCTGTGTTTTTTGGAGGAGGCCCTGTCTTTGAACTCTTTCTCATACAGACACATACAGCCCCCACAGCTCTCACTGAGCCCAACTCCACATATGTAAGAAGCTCTTAGTGGTTTTAGAGGGGGAGGTATGTTTGCCCTCTCTAACACACACACCCACAGGTGTCTGTGTAGAAATAACATTCATTACACATGCTATCTCTTTGTCCTGAAACATGACTTATTTTTGCAGAGTGACATCAGACATTAGAAACACTATCAGTGTAATATAGTATCATATCTCAAGATCCATGTTCATAGTGGCCCCACACTGGTGTTGATGAAAGGCAAGCCTAATTATGACCCGTGCAGCTTGGACTCCTGTCCTGTCAATCAGGAGAGGGAGATATACTGTTGGTTTGGGGATGATGAGAGTAAGAGCGACCCTGTCAGCCCTCACCATCATAGCAGGGGTGCTAGAGGAGGTATATGTGTTACATTACATACAGTCAGTAGCTGGGGGTAGAAGGATTACTTTTATACTATTCCAGGTATTCCTTAAAGAGGTAGGGTTTCAAGTGTCTCCGGAAGGTGGTCAGTGACTCCGCTGTCCTGGCGTCGTGGGGGAGCTTGTTCCACCATTGGGGTGCCAGAGCAGCGAATAGTTTTGACTGGGCTGAGTGGGAACTGTGCTTCCGTAGAGGTAGGGGGGCTAGCAGGCCAGAGGTGGATGAACGTAGTGCCCTCGTTTGGGTGTAGGGTCTGATCAGAGCCTGAAGGTAAGGAGGTGCCGTTCCCCTCACAGCTCCGTAGGCAAGCACGACGGTTTTGTAGTAGATGCAAGCTTTAACTGGAAGCCAGTGGAGTGTGCGGAGGAGCGGGGTGACGTGAGAGAACTTGGGAAGGTTGAACACCAGACGGGCTGCGGCATTCTGGATGAGTTGTAGGGGTTTAATGGCACAGGCAGGGAGCCCAGCCAACAGCGAGTTGCAGTAATCCAGACGGGAGATGACAAGTGCCTGGATTAGGACCTGTGCCGCTTCCTGTGTAAGGCATGGTCGTACTCTCCGAATGTTGTAGAGCATGAACCTACAGGATCGGGTCACTGCCTTGATGTTAGCGGAGAACGACAAGGTGTTGTCCAGGGTCACGCCAAGGCTCTTCGCACTCTGGGAGGAGGACACAACGGAGTAGTCAACCGTGATGGCGAGATCATGGAACGGGCAGTCCTTCCCCGGGAGGAAGAGCAGCTCCGTCTTGCTAAGGTTCAGCTTGAGGTGGTGATCCGTCATCCATACTGATTTGTCTGCCAGACATGCGATTCGCCACCTGGTTATCAGAAGGGGGAAAGGAGAAGATTAGTTGTGTGTCGTCTGCGTAGCAATGATAGGAGAGGCCATGTGAGGATATGACAGAGCCAAGTGACTTGGTGGTCTCAACTCCACTCGCCGTGTTTGGAGGAAGAAGAAGGATGAGTACAACCCCAAGAACACCATCCCAACCGTGAAGCATGGAGGTGGAAACATCATTCTTTGGGGATGCTTTTCTGCAAAGGGGACAGGACGACTTGAGAGAACTTGGGAAGGTCGAACACCAGACGGGCTGCAGCGTTCTGGATAAGTTGTAGGGGTTTAATAAATACACAATCCTAGTCATTAACAACCCATGCTTGTTGTTGCATCTTTAGATCTTCCCTCTTTCTACATTTCTAAAGGATATTTTCATCTCTGTAATATGAAACTTTTGAAAAGAGTGTTTCCCCACTAATTGAAATTTTTAATATTCGCACTTATAGCCTACTGCCGTGTGGGCATTGCTGCGCTTATAATGTGAAGAAATAGCCTAATAGTTTAGCAACATTTTAAGCTAAACGTTCTGATCTGTTGCATCAGCCTCATTGCTTCTAAAATGTTTTTTTGATGTACAGTGGTTGTATTAATGTGGGATCTATCATCCCACAGCTGTCCCAGACCTCTACATGCTTTGTAAGTAGGAAAACCTGCAAAATCGGCAGTTTATCAAATACTTGTTCTCCCCACTGTGTGTGTGTGTGTGTATATATATATAAAAAAAAATTTTTTCACTCTTTATGCGATGCGCACTGCAGAGAACACCGGAAGAAGAATTATCACAGTGAATTATTGTAATGTTTGTTTATGTGTCAATTAATCCCATAAGGGATGGGTTGTCAACTGGCGATTTGACACAAACATTTATTTCATTCATTGTAGCCTACTTCGGAGCTTTGACACCTGTGAGAAGGACCAGATCACGTGTCGGGCATTGGCTAATAAGAATTTAGATATCTGTAAGCGGTGCTTCGAAGCACTGTGATTGGCAGTCGGGAGAAGGGAATTATAATTATATTCAGCCGCAAGGCATGGATTATTTTAGGGGGAATTACGGCCACATATGGCTGTCGATGCCGCCGGGAAATGCGAGGCCTGTTAACACACATCTAAACACTCACAGAGGAAGGCCCTCAAAATTGTCAAAGACTCCAGCCACCCTAGTCATAGACTGTTCTCTCTGCTACCGCACGGCAAGCGGTACCGGAGTGCCAAGTCTAGGTCCAAAAGACTTCTCAACAGCTTCTACCCCCAAGCCATAAGACTCCTGAACAGCTAATCATGGCTACCCGGACTATTTGCACTGCCCCCCCACCCCATCCTTTTTACGCTGCTGCTACTCTGTTAAGTATTTATGCATAGTCACTTTAACTCTACCCACATGTACATATTACCTCAACTACCTCAACTAGTCGGGTGCCCCCGCACATTGACTCTGCAACGGTACCCCCCTGTATATATAGCCTCCCTACTGTCACTTTATTTTACTGTATATATAGCCTCCCTACTGTCACTTTATTTTACTTCTGCTCTTTTTTTCTCAACACTTTTTTTGTTGTTGTTTTATTCTTACTTTTTTTGTTTAAAATAAATGCACTGTTGGTTAAGGGCTGTAAGTAAGCATTTCACTGTAATGTCTGCACCTGTTGTATTCGGCGCATGTGACCAATAAAATTTGATTTGATTTGATTTGATTTGCTGATTCATGCACAGCATCATTCTAAATCTGTGGACTACCAGTGCCTTAGGGGCCCTGGCAAAAGTGTGATCTAATGGTGCGAGTGACTGATGCTCATGAGGTGTGTGGGTGATGGTGTGAAAGAGCTACAAGGGCCTCTTTACCCTGCATGGTGCGCTACAAGTGGTTACAAGAGTCAAGTAAAAGTGAGAGTAGGGCTATGGCGGTCACAAAATTTCGTCAGCCGGTGATCGTCAAGCAAATAACTGGTCGGCCTCACGGTAATTGACCATTAATTAACAAACACATTTAGCATCTCCTGGCTTCCACACATAGCCTACAAGCCACTGATGCAGACCTTTGGAACATCTACATTTAAAAAAGTCTAATAAATACATGTAATATAGCCTACACCTTCACAATAAATCCATGATTTATTCTAGACAGAAACTAAAGAAACATGATATGAAGAAAATGTAGTCTATTTCAGAAGAACAGAATAGCATACTCTGAGTTGTTCTTACGTTAGTTCCTGATCTGGCTATGCCAAATGGCTGTGGGCTACACTAGTTCATTTAGCAGACAAGATTTGCTTAGAATTCCATGGCATTCTTTTATAGTATGAAGAATACAATTGAACAAAGCTGAATAAAATAGAAAGGATATTTTCTCCAAAGGATTTGAGGGAGTGCGCACGCATGCGGCTATTCTGTGTTGAGTGGTTAAAGAAATAGGTACTCATATATGCTTAATTTAGTGTTATTAATGTAACTTTAGTTGTTCTACAAATGTTGGGCTATATGTTTAGATTTTTTATACATTGTAAGGCTGCATGATGCAACTCTAATAATGATGATTTGAAAAAGGTTGCTAGAAAGGCATGAGCTCTGTTTTGTATTTTTGCGCCGGCTGTACACACTATCAGTCTCTCATTCACAATTTGACAAGCACTTGATAATGCCTGCAATTTCACGGCAGCATCCCCTTTGTGTGGCCGTAATGCACCCTAAAAGAATCCATGCCTTTTGTGGCCAGTGGCCGTTGTGTCCTTGGCCCGGAGTGCTTTGCGCTCCGAAGCACCTCTCACTCACATGGTTCTCCATCACGTGATCAGGTCTTTCTCACAGGCTACAAGTGAAGACAGACACATCGGGGACGCAACTGTGTGCGTCCTTATCCAATTCCGAGGTGCATATTGAAAATATTGGAAGAACTGTCAACATTTACTTTTCGTCAGCCAACAAGATGAGTAGGCCTAACGAACAGCAAAAGCACTAGCCTATGTCAATCTACTATCCCCCATAGTACAAAAGTTGACCTATTCTATTCTGTGCGAGAAATAAATATTCCAAACATAGTCTGGGACAGTTGTGGGATGCGATAGATCCCAAATTAATACAACCACTAGCATCAAAAAACATTTTTTACACAATGTGGCTGATGCCACAGATCAGAACGTTTAGCTTTTAATGTTGATAACTATTAGGCTATTTCTTCCCATTATAAGCGCAGCAATGCGCACACGGCAGTAGGCTATAAGCGCGAATGTTCCATTAGCGGGGAAACACCATTATCAAAAGTGACCGCAAATGCGATTATGCATGTAATGCTTTTATTATAAAGGTGCATTTTTATGGTGAAAATGATCTTCCCCAAACTGCTTATGTATGCAAGTTAGGCTCTACACCCCTTGTAAAGCGGATTAATGTGCTTAATTTTAAGTTATTTGGCCAGTTTAGTTGTGATACAACCCTTATCAAAACATATAGGCCTATGGGCTAGGCTAGATGAGATGTGCGACTATGATTAGAAAAAGTCGCAAAAAAAGGCATTGTTTCTTGCCTTACGCTGGGCATCATTCACAAGTGATAATATATAATTCACAAGTGATAGGCTAATATTGTCACCCATCAGACTATTCTTGATATAATCTTTACATATACTAAATAATATATGTGTGAAATTTGTTTTGATTTAGAATGGACCATTATCATGCACCTGTCTCGAAACGGGCAGGGGAAAAAATACATGTCTTCTATGCACCTAAATAGCGAATGGAGGACACTTTTCCTGTGGTTCATTTTCATGCCAGCCAGGTAAGCTATACTCCTGTTGTAACGATAAGCAATGTGCTTAATATTAGGGAAGTTGAGAAATAAATATAGTAGGCCTAGCCTATAGAACGCTGATGGGATCCTCCTCTTTTTAATAGAGGCCATCACTCTGTTTTCTCACAAAATTGCATAGCCTATAGAAATGTTGCGCAACATGAGCTCATGAGCTCTCATTAAGTGTTTGATTAGATTTTTGATTACATTTGCATCGATGTCAGAGTGATTAGAGGGACAATAGAGTGCTGAGTACCAGGCAGTTAGCAAGTTTGGTAGGCTACTAATGACCATTAGCAGCAGAGCTTGGAGATGCCTAATTACCGTAACTAAATGGTCACGTGGAATTTGACTGCCTTCATGACTCGTGACCGCCGGTGTGGCGGTAATATGGTCACCGCAACAGCCCTAAGTGAGAGGTGGTTTGTAGAGGCAAAAAAAACACAACCCCACTGTACAACCCTGACACTCCATCAGCACTTAACTGCTACATCTGAGTGAGTTTGAGGTCTCAAGTAGAGATATCAGAGGACAGTCAGCACAGATTGTAGTGGTTTCATAAAAATGGACGCAAAATAGTGATACATTCAGGCGCCACAGATTGAGAAGATGCAGGTATTTTCTCTGTGCTTTCTCTGTTCTCAGGTGAAGCTTGTACCTTGCATGCTAAACAGACATCAAACTACTTCTCAACCCAACCAAAACCAACTACATGATTTTATCAAGCAAGAAAATCAGTCTCCAGCCGAACACACCCTCATTGCCAACACCTCCATTGAACAAGTACCACATTACAAATACCTGGGCATCTGGCTTGATGAATAACTCAACTTCACCACACATATCAATAATCTACCAGGCAAAATCTAATCCAGACAGGGCTTTCTGTACCGCAACAAAACCTACTTCACCTGTCCATCCAAAGTCCTGCGTCCTCCCTCTGTTGGACTATGGTGACACTACCTCAACACCCCCAAAACGCTGCTCTCAAAACTGGATACTCTGCACCGCTCAGCTATCAGAATTGCCACTGGAGCCCCCTACCGCACCCACCACTGTTCCCTCTACGAGCAGTTTGGCCTACCATCCCTCACAAGCAGACGACAAATTCACTGGTTCACCATCATTTACAAAACCCTTACTAGCAAAGCCCCCCTCTACCTCTACACTCCTCTCCTTCTCCAAGTCCTGTCTGTTCCATCATCCCACTCCAACTCTGGTTCCAAAACATGAACACTCTGCTGCTACTGACTGGAATAAACTCCAACAGGACTTAAAACTCAACCAATGAATCTCCATCCCCAGTTTCATTAACAGGTTACATGAGCTGGTTATCCACCCCTGGGACTGCTTTTAGAGAGTCAGTAGCTACTAGTTGTGTCCCCTGTGTTTTACTGATGTGTTGTAAAGATGTATTTTTCTTTTTCTGTTTTTGCGTGGAACTTTAAAAAAAAATGTCTGCTTTGTCTGCATGTTGTCACTTGCCTGCTTTGCTGCACGGTTATCGCCCCATCTTGGTCAGGTCATTATTGTAAAAGAGAATGTGTTCAATGATTTACTTGGTTAAATAAAGGTTAAATAAAATAAATAAACTAAAACAGGGCTGCTTCCTTGCTGTAATATTCCTGGGGAAAGGCCAAGCATAAATGTCAGCTCAAGGTGCAGTCATAAAATCAAATTGAATTCAGGTTTCCATGAAAAATTTACCAAATACAAAAGCAAAACCAAAATAACTTATTGTACCAATATTTGCCCTGTTCACAATTAAAACTGTTTACTACCAACATACCTATATGTGTTTAAAGGTTGACTCGAGACCAAGAAGAAAAGTTATTTTGTCGCGGCAACCAATTTGCCAACTCTCTCTTTATCACATTATGTTGTTAGCTACCAGTTGCAGAGGTTTGCTCAGCCTGCGTAAAGAGATTACACTTCTCCCTGGGGATGGAAGAGGACTGTTTACTGAGATTATGACCGATTTGCTTTTAAAGGCTGAAAACAGTAAATCTTCCATAAATGGTTCCATGATAACATTAAACCACAAGGCAGTTCCTTTAAACGGTAAAGCCGTAAACCTAGTTGTCTTGTTTACCTTGCTTGGCTTAGTCTGCTTAACCAGTTTTGTTACTGTAGCTCTTAACTGATAATGGCTATGAAGGACAATTCTCTCACATCAAATTCAACTCTAGGTTTAGTGCAAACGGTCTAATGACACTTTAAAAAAATAAACTGCTGAAAGAGCTGCGGCCGATGAGAAAAATATTAAAACATTTGCTTTGTAGGCAGTTTCAGAGAAGGCCACCACAGCATTGTGACTGTGCGTTGTTCTTCTGTGCTCCATGGCAGGCCTGCATTATGCTAATGCACTTCTGTGGGCGCTCTGCATTCCCTCCCTCTGAAGAGATTTTTAGTTTTTTAATCTGACTGAGGCACAATAGTTTCAGGAGTCTATTAGCGAGGCTAAGGTCCAGGGGATAATCTCCTCCACAGCTGCCACTGAGCATACCGGCTCCCCCTCACACACACAGCGCTTCTCAGACCCCGCTAAAACCCTGGTGGCCAGCCTGAGACGCATAGTGATGAACTCTATGCACCCCTTGGTCTGACTG
>NW_025539351.1:2500-13456 GCF_020615455.1 Coregonus clupeaformis
GAAAATAAGCAAACACGTTTGGTGTTCCAAAACATATGGGAGACTCCCCAAACATATGGAAGAAGGTACTCTGGTCAGATGAGACAAAATTGAGCTTTTTGGCCATCAAGGAAAAGCTATGTCTGGTGCAAACCCAACACCTCTCATCACCCCGATGATGGGTGGTGGGTGTGGTGGCAGCATCATGCTGTGGGGATAGTATCGGCAGGGTGTCAGCTTCCTGCTTCCCCTGTTTGTCTCCTGGCCTCTAGAGGTCAGCTGTGTTACCCCTTTGCCTTAGTTTTCCTCATGTGTCCTAATTAGCTTATCTATGTCACCTGTGCCTTGTTTCCCCTTGATATTTTAGCTGTGTGTTTTCCCCTTGTTTCTCACTTGGTTATTACGTCCTGACTGTGTGTCTCCTGCTTTGTCTCACCGTGTCTGTCCTAGTAAGTTGTTGAAGTTATCTTTAGTTTGTTTTCTCCTCGTGTGGAGTTGTTTTGTTTGCCTCCTGTTTTGGAATATTAAATCTACTTGCCTGGAGTATTGCCTTGGGTGTTTCATTTGGGTCCTACAACATTTCCTCTGTGGCTAGGGGTAGTACCCCCAGCTCTACACATCTGAGACCGGAGTTCTAACCCGGCTTGTGACAGAATAACCAAGCAATCATGGACCCAGAAACACTCAGTTCCCAGGACTGTTGGCGGTGATCATTCGACATGAGGCTTCTTTCCAGCGCCATGAAGCCGTTCTCAGCCGACAAGAGAGCTGATGGCTGGACATTCTCAACTCCTGGCCGAAATGATGGGTTCTTCACCCAGCTCTTTGAACGCCTCCTTGGTTTCTCCCCCTTCCCCCGGTCACCTCCCAGTGACGACAGGCCTTCTCGGTTGGCGGAGCCCGACTACCACCTCCCAAGCCCTTTTCTGGGGATCCAAGCTCTTGTCAGGATTTCCTCACCTAATGCTCCCTCACCTTCGAGCTCCAACCCTCAAGTTTTCCCACAGACCGTTCCAAGATTACCTACCTCATTACCCTTCTTTCAGACAAGGCGCTCGCCTGGGCCTCTGCGGTGTGGCAGTCCCAGGAGGCCTGTTGTGACTCCCACGCTGCATTTGTAGAAGAGTTCAAGCCGGGTGTTCGATCATCCTGTCAGTGGGCGGGAGGCTTCCAAGCGCCTACTGTCTCTCCGTCAGGGCCCCCACACGGAGATTTTGCCATTGAGTTCGAACCATAGCAGCAAGGAGCGGATGGAATGATGAAGCGCTGAGGGTCTGCTTTCAGGGAGGGTTATCTGAGCCCCTTCAAGATGAGTTAGCCACCCGTGAACCAGCTGAAGATCTCGAGTCCCCCTCATAGCCTTGGCCATCCGCCTGGACAATGCGTCTAAGAGAGCGGAGAACGGCTCGCCGTCAGGTGTCTCAGTCCCAAGTTCCTCTGAGCAGCTCTGTTTCTCCTGTTTGGACTCCGTCATTCAGAGCTGCCCCGGCTCCTGAACTGCCCCAAGATTCCCCGGAGAGCATGCAGTGTAGGCCGTTTCCAGGCTTTCTTCCAACGAAAGGGAACGTCGCATGAGGAGCCGGTCGGTGCCTCTACTGCGGGGTTGCCGGCCACTTCGCTCCCACTTGCCCCGGAGCTTTGGAAACGCCTGTCCCTTCAGCTAAGGAGGGTTGTGATGGGGAAAATTAGAGCTCCTCCTACTAACGCGGTCTAAGCTATTCCAGCCACTCTGTCCTGGAGGGCCACCAGCATCGGGTCCAGGCTGTGATCGATTCCGGTGCCGCAGGTGATTTTATGGATGTAACCTTGGCTAAGGAACTTATGATCCCTACCCAACTACCTTCCTCAACCCCAGGCAGTTACAGCCTTAGATGGCCGACCTCTGGAACCAGAAAGTTACTGAGGCGGGGCTCAGTCCCCTGCGACTTACCATCTCTCAACACCAGCAGGAGGGAGACCTTCTATCTCATTGACTCTCCCGAGTATCCTATTATCCTGGGTCACCCCCTTGGCTATGCAGACATAATCCCCAGATCGACTGGCCTACTGGCACCATTCTTAGCTGGGGTCCCACTTGCCAACTCACCTGCATGCTTCAGAGTTCCTCAGCCCCCTAGTACCCGTTTCAAGAGTCTGTTGGCGTCTCCGAGTCCCCAGTGTTTACCATCGGTTCAAAACAGTGTTCAGCAAGGCCCGGGCTACTGCCTTACCCGCCTCATCGCACTTATGACTGTGCCATTGATCTACTCCCTGGGTGCTGCCCTCCTAGAGGTCGGATCTTTTCCTTGTCCTCCCCGAGCACGCAGCTATGGACACTTACATTAAGGAGTCCTTGGCAGACGGCCTCATCTTCGCCTCTACTTCCCCGGCTGGGCGGGCTTCTTTTTGTTGAAAAGAAAGACGGGGGGTCTGAGGCCTTGTGATTATTTACCGGGGACTCAACAAGATCACGGTTCGGAATCGATACCCTCTTCCTCTCATGGCCACTGCTTTTGAGCTGCTTCAAGGGGCTTCCATTTTTACTGCTGGATCTCCGCAATGCTTACCATCTCAGTGCGGATCCGGCCAGGAGACGAATGGAAGACGGCGTTCAACACGCCACGGGACACTATGAATATCGGGTGATGCCGTTCGGGCTCACCAATGCCCCCCGCAGTATTCCAAGCCCTGATTAATGATGTTCTCCGGGATATGCTTAATCTGTTCGTGCTTCGTGTACCTGGGCGATATCCTCATCTTCTCGAGGTCACTGAAGGAGCATGAGGGGCATGTTAGTCGGGTTCTCCAGGGGCTCCTTGACAATCACCTCTACGTTAAGCCTGAGAAGTGTGAATTTCATGTTTCTCAGACTCAGTTTCCGGGTTTATTGTCACTCCCGGGCACCTAGAGATGGATCCCAAGAAGGTCAAGGCGGTCCACGGAATTGGCCCACACTGCCCACGGTCAAGGAGGTTCAACGGTTCATTGGCTTTTCTAACCTATCGGAAGTTCATCAAAAGAATTTCAGCTCGGTGGTAGCCCCCTTGGCGACGCTCTTACCAAGGGAGGAGGGACCAAGATTCACTGGGGTCCGAAGCTTGGCAGGGGCCTTCGAGGATCTCAGCCGCTTCACTTCTGCTCCGATTCTGGTGACCCCTGACCCAGAGAGACCTTTCGTGGTGGAGGTGGACGCCTCAGAGGTGGGGGTGGGAGCCGTCCTGTCACAGAGAGGGGGGTGCGGATGGGAGATTACACCCTTGTGCCTTCATGTCTCGCCCGCCTGTCTGAGGCCGCGCAACTACCACGTGGGGGATCTAGAGTTGCTTGCGGTTAAACTGGCCTTGGAAGAGTGGCGCCATTGGCTTGAGGGGCTCAGCACCCTTTCCAGGTTCTCACAGACCACAAGAACCTGGAATATCTCTCCAACAGGCTGCGGATGAACCCTCGGCAAGCACGATGGTCCCTTTTCTTTAATCGATTCAGTTCATCCTGACTTACCGACCTGGCACCAAGAACGTCAAGCCGGATGCTCTGTCTCGAGTCTATTCTCCCGAGGTACAAGAGAAGCCCTTGGCATCGATTATTCCGAGGTCTAGGATCGTCGCACCTCTTCAGTGGGAACTAGAAAGAGGGGTACGGTGGAGCTCTTGCCCATGAGCCCGATCCAGGCGGTGGTCTGCCGGTCGCCATGTCGTTCCTCTCCCGGTTGGGGCCCAAGGCGTCTTGCAGTGGGGTCCTGAGTCGCCCCTTGACATGCCATCCTGGGTGCTCGCACACTGGAGTTCTCCGACGGCGGTTTTGGTGGCCGTCCATCAAGAAGGACGTGCAGGGTCTACGTTGAGGCCTGCCCTGTGTGCAACCAGGGGAAAGTCGACACACCAGCGACCCCAGGGACTGCTCCATCCCCTTACCTGTTCCTCTGAAAGGCCACATGGTCACACCTTTTCGCTGGACTTTGTTACGGGACTTCTATCCCAGGGCAACACCGCGGTCATCCTTGTGGTGGTAGACCGTTTCTCTAAGGCTGCCCGGTTTATTCCCCTGCCCAAGCTGCCCTCGGCTAAGGAGACTGCTGAGCTCCTCATGAACCATGTCTTCCGGATATTTGGCATTCCCCTGACGTGGTCTCTGACCAGGTCCCCAATTCTCGTCCCCGGTTTTGGGGGCCTTCTGCAGGCTTATTGGGGCCACAGCCAGCCTATCGTCAGGATTCCATCCAGAGTCTAATGGCCAAACGGAACGGATTAATCAGGATCTGGAGACCACCCTCGGTGTGTGGCGCGGCCAGTAATCCCACGTCTTGGGCCACCTATATCATTTGGGCTGAATATGCCCACAACACCCCTCAGTCCTCAGCCACGGATTGTCCCCCTCTCGAATGCCAGTTCGGTTACAACCCTCCTTTGTTTCCAGAGAAGAGGCGCAGTTGGTGTTCCCTCGGCCCAGCGCTTTGTCCAACGCTGTGGCGGACCCTGGAAGAAGGCCAGGTGGTGGCCCTCCTTCCGGACCTCCCAGAGATACCAAAGTCAGGCTATCGCCACCCGCCGGACGGCATTTCCCTATTTCGAGCTGGTCAGAGAGTTTGGTTGGCCACTAAGAACTTGCCCCTCGGGTCGAATCCAAGAAGCTTTCCCAGAGATACATCGGCCCTTTCCGCATTTCTAAAGGTTAACCCTGTGTCGTATCGTTTAGTTCTGCCTCGCTCCCTTAGAGTTAACCCCACTTTCCATGTTTCACTCCTTAAACCTGTCTTGTCTTCTCCTTTTGCCCCCCACACAGACCCCCGCCACCTCCCAGGATCATAGACGGCCAGCCAGCCTAACAGTCCGCCGGATACTGGACTCCGAGGGTCCAGAACTCTCTGCAGTATCTGGTGGACTGGGAGGGCTACGGGCCAGAGGAGCGCTCCTGGGTTTCAGCCAGGGACATCCTGGACCCAGGGTTGATCCGAGATTTTCGCACCCTGGGGCCAGGGTGTTCTGGAAGAACGCCAGGAGTCGTTCCCAGAGGAGGGGGTCCTGTCCGCTTCCTGCTTCCCCTGTTTGTCTCCTGGCCTCTAGAGGTCAGCTGTGTTTCCCCTTTTGCCCTTGGTTTTCCTCCTCATATGTCCTAATTAGCTTATCTATGTCACCTGTGCCTTGTTTCCCTTGAGTATTTTAGCTGTGTGTTTTCCCCTTGTTTCTCACTTGGTTATTGCGTCCTGATTGTGTGTCTCCTGCTTTGTCTCACCGTGTCTGTCTAGTAAGTTGTTGAAGTTATCTTTAGTTTGTTTTTCTCCTCGTGGGTTGTTTTGTTTTGCCCTCCTGTTTTGGAATATTAAATCTACTTGCCTGAGTATTGCCTTGGGTGTTTCATTTTGGGTCCTACAACATTTCCTCTGTGGCTAAGGGAGTGACCCAGCTCTCACATCTGAGACCGGAGTTCTAACCCGGCTTGTGACACAGGGACTGAGAAACTGGTCGAATTGAAGGAATGATGGATAGGCGCTAAATACTGGGGAAATTCTTGAGGGAAACCTGTTTCAGTCTTCCAGAGATTTTGAGACTGGGACGGAGGTTCATCCTTCCAGCAGGACAATGACCCTAAGCATACTGCTCGGGCAACACTCGAGTGGTTTAAGGGGAAACATTGAAATGTCTTGGAATGGCTAATCAAAGCCCAGGACCTCAATCCAATTGAGAATCTGTGGGTATGACTTAAAGATTGCTGTACACCAGCGGAACCCATCCAATTTGAAGGAGCTGGAGCAGTTTTGCCTTCAAGAATGGGCAAAAAGCCCAGTGGCTAGATGTGCCACGCTTATAGAGACATAAACCAAGAGACTTGCAGCTATAATTGCTGCAAAGGTGGCTCTAAGCAAAGTATTGACTTTCTCGGGAGGGTGAAGTAGTTATGCATGCTCAAGTTTTCTGTTTATTTGTCTTATTTCTTGTTTGTTTCACAAGAACAAATATTTTTGCATCTTCAAAGTTGGTAGGCATGTTGTGTAAATCAAATGATACAAACCCCCAAAATCGAATTTTAATTCCAGGATGTAAGGCAACAAAATAGGAAAAATGCCAAGGGGGGTGAATACTTTCACAAGATTACCAAAAGTATCGTAGAACATCTCATTCCCAAATCATGGGCAATAATATGGAGTTGGTTCCCTTTGCTACGATAACAGCCTCCACTATTCTAAAGGCTTTTCCACAAGATGTTGGAACGTTGCTGCGGGACTTGCTTCCATTCAGCCTACAAGAGCATTAGTGAGGTTGTGCACTGATGTTGGCCGATTAGGCCTGGCTGCAGTGCGTTCCAATTCATCCCAAAGGTGATCGGCGAGGTTGAGGTCAGGGCTCTGCGCAGGCCAGTCACGTTCTTCCACACTGTTCTCGACAAACCATTACTGTATGGATCTCGCTTTGTGCATGGGGGCATTGTCATGCTGAAACAGGAAAGGGTCTTCCCCAAACTGTTGCACAAAGTTGGAAGCACAGATCGTCTAGAATGTTTGTAGTGCTGTTCTGCGTTAAGATTTCCTTCACTGGAACTAAGGGGCCTAGCCCAAACCATGAAAAAACAGCCCCACACCATTTTTCCTCCACCAAACTTTAAAGTTGGCACTATGCATTGGGGGCAGGTAGCAGTCTCCTGGCATCCGCCAAACCCAGATTCGTCCGTCGGACTGCCAGATGGTAGAACGTGATTCATCACTCCAGAGAACGCGTTTCACTGCTCCAGAGTCCAATGGCGGCAAGCTTAACACTACTCAGCCGACGCTTGGCATTGCGCATGGTGATATTAGGCTGTGCGGCTGCTTTCGACCGCCATGGAAACCCAATTCATGAAGCTCCTGACAAAAGTTATTGTGCTGACGTTGCTTCCAGAGGCATTTCGGAGTCGGTAGTGGGTGCTGCAACCGAGAGACAGACAATTTACGTGTTACGCGCTAGCACTCGGCGGTCCCATTCTGTGAGCTTGTGTGGCATACCACTTCGTGGCTGAGCCGTTGGTTGCTCTAGACGTTTCCACTTCAAAAATAACAGCACTTACAATTGACCGATTTTATACACCTGTCAGGAACGGGTGTGGCTGAAATAGCCGATCCACTAATTTTGTATATATAGTGTATGCGATCTGAGCCGGCATGCTATTAGACTAAATAGGGATGGAGCTCTGCTGTTCTATTAGCCTCTCTGAGTCAAATGTGCAAGACAAAATAGGGCAAGTCATATCAACTCCAGGTTTTTATATGTAGTTTTCTAACTAGCTTGTTTTAAAGCAGACTCCTCGTTCACAGTCTTCTGTAAGACAGACACATTCTAAATCCAACAACTACTTGTATCCCAGTTAGGATGGAAACTTTTTGTGTTGCCCCGATTCTTCTCTCACCTTCAACACAAGAGTACAGAGTTGGGGAGGGAACTGGAGAGAGAGGGAAAGAGAGGGGAGGAAGAGAGAGAGAGAAAGAGAGGGAGGAAGAGCGAGAGAAAGAAAGGGGACTCCAGGATGAGGAGGAGAGGAAGAGGAGCACACAGTCAACAGGGACAGTAGGGGCGTTCTAAAACAGCTAGTGAGAGAGGAGCGAGGGGTCTCTGTCTCTCTGTCCCTGTCCCTGTCCCATTTATCTGTCTCTGTCTCTGTCTCTGTCTCTGTCTCTGTCTCTGTCTCTGTCTCTGTCTCTGTCCCTGTCTCTGTCACTGTCTCTGTCCCTGTCTGTCCCTGTCTCTGTCCCTGTCCCTGTATCTGTTCCTGTTCCTGTATCTGTCCCTGTCTCTGTCCCTGTCTGTCCCTGTCCATTTATCTGTCCCTGTCTCTGTTTCTGTCTCTGTCCCTGTCCTGTCCCTGTCCCTGTCTCTGTCCTGTCTGTTGTCCCTGTCTCTCTGTCTCTGTCTCTGTCTCTGTCTCTGTCTGTCCCTGTCTCTGTCTCTGTCCCTGTACATGTATCTGTGTCTCTGTCTCTGTCTCTGTCCCTGTCCATGTCCATGTCCCTGTCCCTGTCCCTGTATCTGTCTCTGTCTCTGTCTCTGTCTCTGTCTGTCTCTGTCTCTGTCTCTGTCTCTGTCTCTGTCTCTGTCTCTGTCTCTGTCTCTGTCCCTGTCCCTGTCCCTGTCTCTGTCCCTGTCCCTGCTCTCTGTCTCTGCTCTCTGTCTCTGTCCCTGTCCCTGTACCTGTACCCGTCTCCATCTCCATCTCCGTCTCTGTCTCAGTCCCTTGTCCCTGTCCCTGTACCTGTATCTGTCCTGTATCTGTCTCTGTCTCTGTTCCTGATGTATCTGTGTCAACAGGTAGGAGATGGAACTCTGAGTCTGGGCTGGGCTCTGCCGTGAGGCCCTCTCCCTGCTCCGCCACAGGATCCAAACACTCCCCTCTGCATGAGTAGGCTGAAACCTGGAGCAGTGGAGCCAAGCTCAACCATACCCACCACAGACTAATCCTGAGTTAATGGTCCGGAAGTGACTTGGGCACCAGTGATACATTCAGCTCCCTCATCTGATACACAGAATGCAAATTAGAACACCTACATGCACACAGGGCCTACATCAGGGATGTGTTAACTGATGAGGTGTGGGCCACAAAAAAATCTGAACTCATCATGAGGGGCCGCAGTGGCTCCCGTACCCAATCCATACCCACACATGCAGTCAGAGCCTTTTGGGGGCCCTGAGCGAAAATGTGTTGCATAAGACCAAGTAATGTGTTTGCATCAAAGTTTAAATTTACCCATATTGAGCATAGTCTGTGAACTCAGATACACACAGCATTATGGTCAGAGCACACACACACACACACAAACACACACACACACACACCCACACACCCACACAGCGACACACACACAGACACGCATGCACACACACACTACACACAGACACACACACATCCTATGCAATTACACAGGAGAACACAGAGAAAAAAAAAAAAAAAAATTCACATAGCCCATGTCCACATTGAGGACCACTTAGTTGGCAAACCACACTCTGACATCAATCTGTATTTGTCCTACTCACAGAAGTAGTGGTGGCAGGCGGTGTGATCGTAGTGATGTAATTATAGTGGTCCGAGCACACACTACAAAAACACACACACATACCCACACACACACACACACACACACAGAGGGCACCTCTGGGGCTGTGTGTCATCTGGCTATAGTCAGTCATTTGTTAAGCCAACAGGTGAGTGGCTGTGCTGCTCTCATTAGCAGGCTAAGGCCTGGCCAAGTCCCTAGGCAGCACTAGGGCTAATTCTGATTAGCATTATACAGTAGCAGTGCTGCCTTCCCCATTGGACAACCGCTTTTATTCTCCAAGATGATGCCTCTATCCAGCATGGATGTCATATTGTTTAAACACACACATTAAGTTTACACACATATTAAAGTAAGGCTGCGCGTGTACACACGGACACACACACAACACACACACTCTACACCGACAACACTGTACACACGCCTAACACACATTTACTCACAACACTGTTCGTTTTTCAATCAGTTTGGCACATTTTTCAGATGTAAGTGGTATATTTTCAAAACTTGTAATTCCCCCTATCTTATGTTCAGAACCTTTGATTGTTCATTCATTGGGGTTTACACATCTTTCAATCCTGAGTCATCCATGCAAAATCAAAGTTTTCTGTGAAATACTAATCATTTAGATTAGTCAACAATACATAAGATAATGATAGGCTCACCATTTAGTCATTTTAACGACCATTTAATTCCAGTGGTTCCCAACCTTTTTTGGTTACTGTTCCCCCAACTGAGTTTTTTGCTCTGCCCGGAGATCCCTGAAGTACCCCCTAGTAGGTCTATGGTCTCATGAGTCTTCTCAAGTAGCCCCCTGTGGATAGCCTACTTCCCCCAGGGGACCTAATACCCCCTGGATGGGAACCACTGATTTAATACAATAGCAAAAAAATATTTTTACTTTTCTTTTTGAAGTGCTGAATATAAAGAATAGTAGATGGTAAATATCATTTTCCATTCAGTATTTGACTATAACTTGACATGCAATTTAATGTTGTTTTTATTTGTATCCAATGGCAGGTTGTGAGTATGTTGAGAAATATGTCAAGGTCTTACCAGTTTCATTATCCTTATACAGTACATACGTAGAACAAATCATCAGAAATAGGGGTATTGTAAAGCAGATTGGCTACTGTCAAAACAAAGCACGATGTTGTATGCCATTTCTTCCCCATGCAACATTGTACAAGATCAACTTTTTTTTCCGTCAACTGATACAGTATCGCCTGTCTCTCTGCTTTTACAGGTATCAGTGAAATTCTGACAATGAGTGGAATATATTGTTATATACAACCCAGGTATTTCAGCAATGCCATTCTAGACTACACTTATAATCCAAATAGTAGCACATAGAGTGATCTCTTGCCACTTTGTCCTATTAAAGCACACTGGCTATTCAAGCACCACTTGCTGATGGAGAAGGATGATTTAGTATCTACAGCCACATCGCCATATGATGGTTTCACCTTCCAACATAAAATTGATTTCAGAATTGATACATTTATAAGGTAAAAAATAGAAATGTACTGTGTTCAGCAGTTATCAAACTATATACACAATATATACTTAAGTATGTGGACACACCTTCAAATTAGTGGATTTGGCTATTTCAACCACACCCATTGCTGAAAGGTATAAAATCGAAAGCACACAACATATGCAATCTCCATAGATAGGCGAAATTGGCAGTAGAATTGCCTTACTGAAGAGCTCAGTGGACGTTCAGCGTGGTGCGACCATAGGATGCACCTATCAACAAGTCAGTTCGTCGTTCTGCCCTGCGACTGCCAGTCCAACTGTAAGTGCTGTTATTGTGAAGTGGAAACATCTACAGGAGCAGCAATGGCTCAGCACGCAGAAGTGGTAGGCCACAAGCTCTGGGCGGGTTCACTGGAGTGCTTGAAGCGCGCGTAGCATGTAAAAATCATCTGTACATGGTTGCAGCACTCACTACGAATTCCAAACTGCCTCTGGAAACAATGTCA
>NW_025539352.1:0-13456 GCF_020615455.1 Coregonus clupeaformis
ATGGCGCTAAATACAGGGAAATTGTTGAGGGAAACCTGTTTCAGTCTTCCAGAGATTTGAGACTGGGACGGAGGTTCACCTTCCAGCAGGACAATGACCCTAAGCATACTGCTAAAGCAACACTTGAGTGGTTTAAGGGGAAACATTTTGTCACGGTTTACTACGCCAGAACCCAGAAGCAGACCAGGACAAGGTACTTAGAGAAAAAGGTGAGTGTTTATTAATTGACTCCCGAGTGAGGCTGAATAATCCAGGGACAGAGCGGGTGGCTGGATGGGTTGTTGAGGGTGCAGTGGTAGGTCAGACATGGCTCGGCAGCCGCCGACCATCAGGCAGAGGTTGGGTGAAGGTTCCGGGGTGAGAGACTGCAGACAGAACAAAACGGAGGTGAGTACACAGCAAATCAACAAGGTGCAAAACAACAAAAACTAACGCTAGAACTCAAGGCTAGATCGCTGACAAACATACTGTTCATGGCTACCCGATCCGGCAGGAACTGGATGTTCGGCCAGAGCCTAAGAAGGGTGATGATCAGGACCAGGTGTGCAGATTGCTGATGGGATGCAGGTGCGAGGGAAAACAAGAGCGCTCCCGGAGCGTTCCCGAAACCTCGGGAAACTGGAGATTACGAACAGGAAAAACTAGTCACCAGACAGGGACCCGACTCAGACAGCCGGGATCGTTACAGTACCCTCCGACGAACGCCACCGGGCGGACTCCCGGAGCGCCAGGATGGAGGCGGTAGAAGTCACTGATGAGGTCCGCATCTAGGACCTGTCGCCGCGAATTCAACTCTCTCCTCAGGGCCATACCCCTCCCAGTCCACGAGATACTGGAAACCCCGGCCCCGCCGTCTGAATCCATGATGCGACGCACCGGTAGGCAGGACCACCCTCTGATCATCCGAGGAGGAGGAGGAGGAGGCTGGAGGAGGCAACAGAGGACTGAGGAAGACAGGCTTGAGGCAGGAGACATGAAAGGTGGGATGGACTCTGAGCGTCCTCGGTAGTTTGAGTCGAACTGCCACTGGATTGATCACCTTCTCTCCACCACAAACGGACCAATGAACCCGGTAACAACTTCCCCTAGACTCCAGTCCGTAACGGGAAGATCCCGTGTGGCCAACCAAACCCTATCTCCGATGGTATAGGTGGGAGCGGGGATCCGGCGACGATTCGCCTGGAGCTGATACCGGTCCGAAACTCTAAGAGTGCCTTTCTGGCCCGATGCCAGGTCCGGTGGCAACGCATTGAATATGGGCCTGAACAGAAGGCACGAGAGCTCCTTCTCTGAGAAGGAAACAGGGGAGGTTGGTAGCCATACAGGCACTGGAAGGGAGACATCCCAGTGGCAGATGTAGGAAGAGATATTGTGGGCATACTCAACCCAAGGCAACTGAGAGACCCAGGAGGTGGGGTTGGAAGAGACCAGACAGCGTAGCGTGGATTCCATCTTCTGGTTGGCTCTCTCCGCCTGACCATTGGATTGGGGGTGAAAACCAGATGTGAGACTGACTGTAGCTCCAATGGCCAAACAGAAGGACTTCCAGACAGCAGAGGTAAACTGAGTGGGCCACGGTCGGAAACGATATCACTGGGCAAACCGTGGACCCTGAAAACCTCCCTAACCAGGATCTCGGACGTCTCCGAGGCAGACGGAAGCTTGGCAATTGGCACAAAGTGGGGCGAACTTGCTGAATCTGTCCACGATAGTCAGAACGACCGTGTTCCCTCAGAAGCCGGGCAACCCAGTGCGAAGTCAGGGCCAGATGCCGACCATGGTCGTGGCGGGGAATAGGAAGGGGGTGAAGTAGTCCAGAGCTGGGCCGATTGGTACTCTTATTCTGCGCACACACTGGACAGGCAGCAACAAACCCCCGAGTATCCTCGGCCATGGCAGGCCACCAAAAACGTCTGCGAAGAAACGCCATTGTCCGAGCCACGCCAGGGTGACAAGCCATCTTGCTGGCGTGGGACCATTTGAGAACAGCCGGACGAACCGACTCAGGCACAAACAACCGACCGGTGGACCGTTACCGGGACCGGGCTGAGTCCGGAGGGCCGCCAGCACCTCCTCCTCAATCTTCCACATAACTGCTCCCACGACGCAGTTCCGGGGGAGAATAGTCTCGGTCTTGGACCCACTCTCCTCCGTCTTGGAGAACATCCGGGACAAGCGTCCGCCTTGCCGTTCTTAGATCCAGGTCGGAACGTCGCAGGGCAAACTTGAATCGTCCGAAAAACAACGCCCACCTGGCCTGGACGGGAGTTGAGACGTTTAGCTCGATTGCACGTGGCAAGATTCTTGTGGTCAGTCCAGACAATAAACGGTTGCTCCGCCCCTCCAACCAGTGGCGCCACTCTCCTCCAAGGCAAGTTTCACCGCGAGGCTCCCGGTTACCCACATCGTAATTCCTCTCCGCAGGCGAAAGGCGACGAGAGTAGTAGGCGCAGGGATGGAGTTTACTGTCCGTGGAGCATCGCTGCGACAGGAGTGGCGCCAACTCCCACATCAGACGCGGTCCACTTCAACGACGAACTGACGGGGCCGTGTCCGGTTGAGAGAATCGGTGCGTTGGTGAATACGCCTCTTCAAATCCAGAAACGCTCGATCCGCCTCCGGATTCCACTTGAAGGTCCTGATACTGGAAGTCAAGGCAGTTAACGGAGCGGCCACACGGCTGTAATCCCGGATGAATCTGCGGTAGAAATTCGCAAACCCCAAAAAAATCTCTGGAGCTGCAATCTCGTGCATCGGGCTGGACCCATTCCAGAACCGCTCTAACCTTCTCCTGGTCCATCCTAATCTTCTCCCTGGAGATGATGTACTGCCGAGAAAGGATGTCAGCTAGTGTGGCGTGAAACTCCGGACTTCTCGGCCTTCACGAACAGGCGATTCTCCAACAATCGCTGCAGAACCTGCCGGACATGCTGGACGTGGTCGGGAAGGTTCCTTCGAGAAGATCAGAATGTCATCCAGGTAAACAAACACAAAGAGACCGATCATATCTCTCAGGACGCCGCTCACCATACTCTGGAATACCGCTGGAGCATTGGTCAGTCCAAACGGCATCACCTGATACTCAAAAGTGACCCATCGGTGTATTGAAACCCGTCAACCACTCGTCCCCTCTCTGATTCGGACCAGGTGATACGCATTGCGTGGGTCTAGCATGTGAACACGTGTAGCACCCTGTAAGGAGTCGAGTGCAGAACTCATCAAGGGCAGGGGATACTTGTTCTTGACCGTGATGTCATTCAACCCCGATAATCAATACACGGTCGAAGAGAGCCATCCTTCTTACCCACAAAGAAGAATCCTGACCCCAGGGGGTGATGACGAGGGACCTAACGAGACCAGCAGCTAGGGACTCCTTGATGTAGGTCTCTCCAACGCCTCACGTTCAGGTCGGGAGATACTGTATAACCTTCCCTTGGGGTGAGACTAGCTCCAGGGACCAGGTTGATGGCACAATCATATGGTCGGTGGGGAGGGAGTGACAGAGCCTTCTGCTTACTGAAAACTTCCCCCAAATCGTGATATGTCTCGGGAACCAGGGGACAAATCTGGGGGTTCAGCCTCAATCACCTGACTGGGAACCGAATGGGGCAGGCAGTCCTTGAGACAGTTAGCATGACAATCAAGGCTCCAACTCGTTACCTTGCCCGTACCCAATCGAACTGGGATTGTGTTCCTTCAGCCAGGGGGTATCCAAGGACCAGAGGAACATGGGAAGACGGCAGAATGAAGAATGAAATCATCTCAGAATGATTCCCCGACAACCGCATCTTAACCGGTTCAGTCCTCATCGTGATACGTGCCAGACTACTGCCGTTCAGAGTGGTCGCCAATGGCTTCCGGCAATTGCTCCTTGGAAAGCCCCAGCTGTTCCACCCAACTCGGCATCAAGAAAGCTTCCACCGGCACCTGAATCGATAAAGCGTTAAGCGCTAAGCTCTGATTCCTGTTCACAAGGGTAGCGAAACGGGGTCTGACAGAGGTACTGAGAGGTTGAAACTGGCTCGCTAAAAGTCCTCCCAACTTCTAGTTGAGCCGGGCAGTTTGGCGACCGCCCGGAACAGGTGGAGATGTAATGTCCCGAGCTACCACAGTAGAGGCAGCAGTTGGTCTGACGCCTATGTTGACGCCCTCCTTGGTTAACCCGTGCCGCCCCACTTGCATGGGGTTCAGAATCGAGAGAGGACCTCTCCACTAATCCATTGTGGTGGAGAATGATCGACGTGTTCTGGTCCACCACCCGACCCGACTGGGAACTGAGAAGCTGATCGATTGGACGGACCCCATTGCTTCTCCCTCCTTCGCTCTCGGACATTATCCACCCGAATAGACAAGGCTACAAGCTGTCCAGGTCACTAGGCTCCGGATAGGAGATCAACTCATCCTTGAGCTGCTCGACAGACCCTGGTAAAAGGCCGCTTGCAGAGACTCCCTCGTTCCACCCACTCTCCACAGCCAACGTCTTGAACTCGATCACGGTCAGCCACGCTCGGTTCCTTGGTGAAGCGAAACAGGCGCCTAGCTGCGTCCCTCCTCGGACCCGGAATGGTCGAAGAGCTTCCTCATCTCGGCCGTGAACCCTGGTATGAAGCCATGCAGGGGTCTTGTCGTTCCCAAACGGCTGAAGCCCACTCCAGCGCCCGACCACGCAGCAACGCAATCACAAAGGCTATCCTAGCCTTGTCTGTGGCATAAGAGTAGGGCTGTAGATCGAACACTAATCCACACTGCATAAGGAAGGAACGGCATCTTCCCAGCTCCCCCTCATATCTATCCGGCGTCGGAACCTCGGGCTCACGGAAGGACACAGCTCCCGAAGCGGCAGGCGTAGATGGTGAAACCGGTAGTGGATCCTCCACCGGAAACTTGCGTTGGTTCTGGACCTCCGTCAGACCCGGTAGAAAGGTTCGAACTGACAACCTGCGATCTCCTGTAGTACCGTGCTATGATGGCCGAACATCTTCTCCTGATGGGTAATGGCATGGCGAACAGAGTCCAGGTCCGCTGGGTTCATACTGGCCGGATCGTTCTGTCACGGTTTACTACGCCAGAACCCAGAAGCAGACCAGGACAAGGTACTTAGAGAAAAAAGGTGAGTGTTTATTAATTGACTCCCGAGTGAGGCTGAATAATCCAGGGACAGAGCGGGTGGCGTGGATGGGTTGTTGAGGGTGCAGTGGTAGGGTCCAGACATGGCTCGGCAGCCGCCAGACCATCAGGCAGAGGTTGGGTGAAGGTTCCGGGTGAGAGACTGCAGACAGAACAAAACGGAGGTGAGTACACAGCAAATCAACAAGGTGCAAAACAACAAAAACTAACGCTAGAACTCAAGGCTGATACGCTGACAAACATACTGTTCATGGCTAACGATCCGGCAGGAACTGGATGTTCGGCCAGAGCCTAAGAAGGGTGATGATCAGGACCAGGTGTGCAGATTGCTGATGGGATGCAGGTGCGGAAAACAAGAGCGCTCCCCGGAGCGTTCCCGAACCCTCGGGAAACTGGAGATTACGAACAGGAAAAACTAGTCACCAGACAGGACCCGACTCAGACAGCCGGGATCGTTACACATTTAAATGTCTTGGAATGGCCTAGTCAAAGCCCAGACCTCAATCCAATTGAGAATCTGTGGTATGACTTAAAGATTGCTGTACACCAGTGGAACCCATCCAACTTGAAGGAGCTGGAGCTGGAGCAGTTTTGTCTTGAAGAGTGGGCAAAAATCCCGGTGGCTAGATGTGCCAAGCTTATAGAGACATACCCCAAGAGACTTGCAGCTGTAATTGCTGCAAATGGTTGCTCTACAAAGTATGACTGCTACTCTCTGTTTATTATCTATGCATAGTCACTTTAATAACTCTATCTACGTGTTCATATTACCTCAATTACCTCAACTAACCAGTGCCCCCACACATTGACTCGGTACCGGTACCCCCTGTATATAGCCTCGCTATTGTTATTTTACTTCTGCTCTTTAATTATTTGTTACTTTATTTTTTACTTATTTTTTTTAGGTATTCTTTTCTTAAAATGCATTGTTGGTTAATGGCTTGTAAGTAAGCATTTCACTGTAAGGTCTACACCTGTTGTATTCAGCGCATGTGACAAATAATAACATTTGATTTGATTGATTTGATTTATAGATTTCGTTGAAGGGACACTACATTGAAAAGCTGGGATTCTAATCAAACAGTAGTCTGGCCTGCTCCAAGCTGTTTTACCATCCATCTCCGGGAAGGCAGTGGGATTCAGTATTAGACCAATGGCTCCCCTGTACCTTTTACCAGCTCACTGTTTTGCTCATGGGCTTAGTCAAGTGACATGCATAGGAAATGTTTTGTGTGTTTGGCAGGACCCAGAAGTCTGAGAATTCTTCTCTGATGTTAGCTGGTAAGGTCTCATGTCTCGGAATGTGGATAGGAATCCACCTTGCATAATTTGTTCTGTCCAGTGCAAAGAACCAGGCCTCTGTTTCAACATAAAGACCCAAATCTTTAGTTCTTTGTGCGAAGGACAAAATTCATAAAGTTTCATCAAGTCTCTCAAATTGAATAACAATCCCACTGGGCACAGATGCCAATTCAACGTCTAATACATGTTGGTTCAACGTAATTTCATTGAGATGACGTGGAAAACAACGCTTGATTCAACCAGTGTGTGCCCAGTGGAATGTTCCCAGAACTGGAAGGTTGTCTGCTTTCCATGTATTAAAGAAGTGCATGTGGAGTCCAACATCCAATCATCTCTCAGGGGTTTTGACAATGAAAGCAAAGTCACTTGGTGACTGTGCATGGTTTTTGTAAAGTGTGCTGCCTTCAAGAATGAGTCTGTTGTCCCCAAGTTGTCGCAAGTAATATCACCTTTCCAAAATCTGATTCACTGTTGGAGGCCATATTGGATTATCATTTTTTTTAAATGGGTTCCATCCCCCCAATTTTTTTGGGCATCCCTTCTAATATCAATTCCTACATCCAAAAGAGCATCTCTACCAAATTTGACACTTGTATCCGCTGCGAACGTTTCATATCAAAGTATAATTACATAAGTTGTAGTATAATGTAAAAGCCTATGTTAGAATGACCATCTCCAGTTTAAAGTCGTATTCAGAGTAAATTAAACATATTCTCAATAACTTAGCTACATAATGTAACTCCTAGGGTGTGTTGGCTATTTTTTAAAACTTGATAACATAGTGCTTTTAACCTTTTTTAAAGTCATTTGTTAAGGTGATTCATGTGGTAGTTCAACAAAATGTAAGTGGTTTACAGGTTGATTTCTGGTGTTTCCAGGCCATTTTTAAAATGTCAAAGTTACTTATGAAACATAATGGCATATTGTTAAAAACTGGTCCAAATTTGGCACTGTATTAACTGCATCAAGGTTTCATCACTTTTGCAACCTGGTCTCATAGTCTAGACTTAACATACACTGAACAAAAATATAAGTGTTGGTCCAATGTTTCATGAGCTGAAATAAAAAGATCCCAGAAATGTTCCATACTCACAAAAAGCTTATTTCTCTCATTTTGTGCACACATTTGTTTACATCCCTGTTATTGAGTATTTCTCCTTTGCCAAAATAATCCATCCACGTGACAGTTGTGGTATATCAAGAAGCTAATTAAACAGCATGATCATTACACAGTTGCACCTTGTGCTGGGAATAATAATAGGCCACTCTAACATGTGTAGCTTTGTCACACAACACAATGCCTATGATAATTCATGCATTTCACAAGGATCTTTACACAATTCCTGGAAGCTAAAAATGTCCCAGCTCTTCCATGGCCTGCATACTCACCAGACATGTCATCCATTGAGCATGTTTGGGATACTCTGAATTGACTTCTACGACAGCGTGTTCCAGTTCCCGCCAATATCCCGTAACTTTGCACATCCATTGATGAGGAGTGGGACAACTATCCGCAGGCCACAATCAACAGCCTGATCAACTCTTTATGCGAAAGAGATGCAAATGGTGGTCACACCAGATATTGACTGGTTTTCTGACTGTTCCTAACTTTGCATATCTGTATTCCCAGTCATGTGAAATCCATAAATTAGGGGCCTAATTTATTTATTTAATTGGCTGATTTCCTTATATGAACTGTAACTCAGTAAAATCTTTCAAATGATTTCATGCTGCGCTTACATTTTTGTTCAGTGTAGTAAAAGATAAGTCCGGTACACTCATATTAGTATGATATGTTATGTATAACGCGAACGTCTAGCAATCCAAAGGATGCGTGTTTGAATCTTATTGCAGACAACTTTAGCATTTTAACTAATTAGCAACTTTTCATCTACTTACTACTTTTAGCTTCTTTGCAACTACATAGCATGTTAGCTAACCCTTCCCCTAACCCTAACCTTAACCCTTTAACCTAACTCCTGAACTTAAACCCCAACCCCTAGCCTACTCACGTTACCAAGCTAGCTAAGGTTAGCGAGTAAGCGTTAGCAACCTAGCTACCCTAGCTAACGTTAGCCACAATAAATTAGAATATATAACATATCATACATTTTTAAAATGTATAACATATCATACGGTTTACAAATTCGTTACATATTGAATGTTTTGCAAATTAGTAACATATCATACGATGTAATTTGTAACATATCACACGAAAAGGATGATGGACATCCTCAAATTAATACATACCATAGGAAACATAACATATGATACTCAATGGAGTGTTTGTCGGGATTTACGACAGAATAATAACGTAAATGCTCTGAGACCAGGTTGATTTTTGAAACTCCCAGACTATATAAAATGTGGTGGTTGCGGCTCTGTTGAGATGGCTCAAACCTCATCTTAAAATAGGCCTGTAGCATATGATTAATTTCTGTAGAAAAATAATTAGCCTGGAAATAGGAAAGGTTGCCTAACAGTTTGTCTTGGGTCCACCCACTGTTATTCATTTACTTTCGAGGACAGTTTTCACTTTGATATCTAGGACTATTTAAACATGACAATGGGAAAAGTGACCACTTTGGGAACAGTTCACTTTACCTACAAAATGGGTCATTTATGTTATATTTTCATTTGTAGTCTAGGCTACTCTTGTAGTTTCTTTTATAAGAAAATACCAACACAGAATTTATAGAAGATAGTGCTGAGTTCTAGTTCCACTTTTTAATTGAACTTTTGAATAAAAGTGGCTATCCAATGCTGCCGATAATTAAGGTTATCGAATGAACAATTAATAGGCCTACATTTTCAAGGTTTTTTGTTGTTGTGTTTTTAAAGGGATAGGATACTTTTGCTCTTGTTTCAAAATAATTCATTGCGAATTACATGGAAAACAACACATCCTTGAAGGCTCTAGGTTACAATGCTACAGAAGCTGAATTATGTCATATAAAAAATAGCATCCCCAAAATACATTGGTCTAGGTCATGGCCCTCTACTGTGTTCCTGAGCTACCCTCCTGTAGGGTTTTCACTCAACCCCAGTTGTAACTACCCTGATTCAGCTTATCAACCAGCTAATTATTAGAATCATGTGTGCTAGATTAGGGTTGGAGTGAAAACCTACAGGGCAGTAGTACTCCAGGAACAGGGTTGGAGAGCCCTGGCATAGGCCCTCCGCTACAAAAGCTTCAATTATTTCAATACATTCAAACGACTCATTAGATAAATGTATTGCACCTCTGTCAAAAACAGCATCAAGAGCTATCAGTGCTACAACAATAAACATTAAATATGACTTTTAAAGCATTAAATATTTCTATAACAAATAATCATTAATAGTTTTGAGCAGGGCGCAACTTTGGTTTTTTAGAAGTGGGGTGGGGGGGCATATTTTTATATATATATTTTTAATCCAGTCGGATAAACACTCCAAACAGCCTACCCGACCGCTTCGGAGGCGTCCGCATGGTCCTAAAGCACACTGTTGCCTTGTTTTGAATCACATTCCAATGATACAACTGGGGGGGACGGGGGGGACAGTTGTATCAGTGAAAGTTGCGCACCTGTTTTTGAGCATAATAACAATTATATATTCATAATAATGATAAGACAATAGACATTGAAAGAACAAAGAAAAAAATAATTTAGAATACCACTTTGTGTGTGTGTGTATAAACTATGCATCTGTGTGTGCCTGGCTATCCGGCTGCCTGACTCGCGCCTGTGCGTGGGGTCTCAGCAGATCTTGAGCTTGTCCAGGTTGAGACTGATCTTCTCCATGTACCTCTGGCCCTCCACCAGGCTCTGATAGACCGTCTTCAGGGGCCTCTCCGCCAGGCTTGACCAGGGCAGGGCAGCCCAGAGCCTGGGACAAGGAGTACACCCACCCCGCATGCTGGACAGGTCCTCATACACCTGACCGCACCTGCTGTCTTGCAGACTCTCCTCTAGGTTCCCCAGGTGGACCCAGATGGAGGCCAGGCCCTCAATGGGGGTCCATGGGGTTGAAATCCATCTCTGGGGGAACGTTGAACTGAGGGGAGAGTAGAGGATGAGGATTTATTAAATATTATATATTTTAATGGACATTGGTTACATACTGGATTGTATTTCTTTCTAAGAAATCTTTAATTCTCTTAATCATTGTAATCAGTAGACTTTGCATGTTATTATCCTGAGTCAGTCAGTAATTTTTTTTTCTGAAATCACATTCATGTTTGACTCATACATCAAATCACATTTTATTGGTCACATACACATATTTAGCAGATGTTATTGCAAGTGTTGCGTAAATGCTAGTACACACACATGCGCCCACACATTCCTATTGCTATTAAGTGAAGGGCTGTAATGTACAGTGTACCCAACCATGTTTCTGAATTTATCCTACTCATGTCCATTGACCAAAGAATACTTTCACGGCGTATCATGCATACAGAATAGCTGAGTAAGAGGTGGTACCTCGGTCAGATAATTCTTTATGTGGACCACAGTGATCATGGCCAGCATCTTGATGTTGTTCCTCATCTGGACGACTCCGTTGAGGGGACGACCCCGTTGAGGGTGACACACAGACACAGACACAACCAGGGCCAGGCAGAGAAGGACCACAGAGACATGCATCTTGTTTTATCTGGAGAACAAAACAAATACCACGCTATTTAATATATAGTAATAAATAAGATATGCCATTTAGAAGACGCTTTTTCCAAATCGACTTAGTCATACAATTTAAAGGTGTAATCTGCAGTTGTGTACCCATTGAGGAATGTAACTTATAAATGCCTCATGAGCTTAGTTCAACTGTCATACCTCATCAGACCCCAAAATATAAGCTTGTTTTACTCCAATGTTTGTAAATAAAGTAAATGTAAACAAACACTATATAGCCTCAAAACATGGTTCAAACTATAATTTTTATATCATAGATGGTCACTCCTTGCATCCATAGCCCTGTCTTTGAATTTGAGAGTGGTTCCATTTCTCCAGTCCCATCCCTCAGGTCTTTACTGAAACAGTTATGGAGAGTATGCTTTGTTATTGTTTCCACTCGTGGATTGCCCTTTAAGATGATACTGTACAATACACTTGGTTGAATAAAAAAGAATGAAAAGATCTTTCCCTCAATCTCAATACTAAATGCAAGTCAATTCACCACAACAAAGATGCTGCATACAAAATGTGGAGTTTAAAATGTTGAAATGATTACGTTTGATTTCAGACTCATTTCTAACCACTGAGATGATCGCTGGTGCTTTGATAGTTCAACTTATTTTTTTGCAAATGAATGCATGTAAATGAATGTGTTCAGATAAAAGTTGTCAATTTAAAGTGTAATTTAAAACAATTGTTATCTTTTTTTAAATCAAATTGTAAACAAAAGCGATCATTTGTAAAAAAATCATGAAAAATGAAATTACTGAATATGTCTAAACTTGAATGCATGCATAATTAGTTTCTTCAAAACGTAACTTTGAGCTGTCATGCCACTCAAATTGACATACTCATTTTCAGAATCTGATGTCCTCTCTCCTCATCCACACCTGTCCCTTAGAGCCCTATCCCGTCACCCCCAGTCAGTGCCGGAGTCAAGTCTTACCTGTTGGTTGTGAGGCTGTGGTGGGTGAGTGATAACCAGAAACATCCATGCCTCCACGCATGGTTCCTGGCTTTATAGCTGCTGAGTCCCTGTCCGGTTGACTCACAGCCTGGGCGTGAATATCATCACTGTGTCACCCCCAGGTCCTGGGCCTGCACCTCTCCTCCTACCCCCTAACCCCACCTTTTCCTCCACCCGACCCAACCCATGGTCCCAGACACACCCAGCCCATCATGGTGCAGGTCAGGACATCCACCCTACAAGTACTTATGCTCCTGAAAACCAACACACTGCATGGTGAAAGTGGAAGCTCATATCCAGACAGCCAGTTCATGTTTTTTAAGTTGAGTTTTTTTAACCTATAACAATGTCCCATTGTTTGTAAGGAATGAAAGAGACCATGGTGATGAAGTGATCAATAATAGATGCCAATTATCTAGTTATAGATTACATTACTAATCAAAATGTATTTTAATAGATGATGACTCATACTTTTATGTGAAAATGCATTACAATGGTTTGAGTTTGATTGTAGGTATTTGATCGATTCCCATGATTCACATGTCAATCAAATGCATTTATTGAACCATATGAAATTGTATAATTTAGCAGTGAATGGAATTGAATTGTGGATTAAACTGTGGCACATGTCGGCACAATTTAGAAGATAAAAAATAAAGCGCACTATAGTCCCAAAGACTATAATCATCCGAAGGATGCATTTAACTTTACCTGACTAGAGTGCACAAGTCACTGGTACCTCAATGCTACAGCACTGTTTCTTACAGCAATGTGCAAAGTGAACCACCAGAACTAGGGAAATGTTAACCTTTCACCCTTCACATGGGCATCCTGGAAACCTGAAGCTGATTCTGCAATTCAATAACCAGGCAAATTATGAGAAACTGTAAGTTATCAAAACTAGTTACCACAGTATTACCCTTGGCGTTGCCTCTTTATCATGTGCTGTAATGTAAGTGCGGCATAAAAAAAACTTTCTTGCATCTTTCTTTATTATTTATAACTAAGTAAGACTGAACCATTTAAAGCATGTGTCACACTCATTCCACAGAGGGCAGAGTGTCTGCGGGTTTTGGCTCCTCCTTGTTCTTGATTGATTGTATTAAGGTCACTGATTATTAAGGAACTCCCCTCACCTGGTTGTCTAGGTCTTAATTGAAAGGAAAAACCAGCAGACATCGGCCCTCCATGGAATGAGAGTTTTGACACACCCCTGATTAAAGAACTTTAATTTGCTTCAAGGAGTGAAAATCATTTCAGATCAAAGCTTCATGTGTTCATTAGTTAGTATCAGCTGTTGGGCAGCTCTCTAGGCTGTGCTGTATTTCTTCAACTGTGTGTATACCTGTCAAAACACTGTGTAAGCCCTTTCGGACCATTAGAACATTACAGCAATGCATGC
>NW_025539353.1:0-2500 GCF_020615455.1 Coregonus clupeaformis
AACCTTAAGAAAGCTTTGACTATTGTGATGTCACGAGAGGCTGTGTCCTGGAGGGACGTTACATCCCCTGAGATGGCTGCAAACCCAGACAGCTATGGCTCCATCTGCTGGTATGGTCGGGAACTCCACCCCCTCTATGGCCAATCTTCCCACGCAGCTGAAACAAATCAGGAGCTGATGAGCTGAAGGTGGGGAGGGGAAGAGAGACACACTGAGAGTGAGGTGTGGGTTGTGAAGTAACACAGTCTGCCCAACCTGGGCTCTGGAGGACAAGAGTGCTGCACGTCCACTTCCATGAGGAATATAAGGATTTGGAGATACTCACCTTTGGATATATTCGCCTGTGGAACTACGGGAGAGACATTGGGAAGGACTTTTTGCTGGGTTGGCCACTAGCTGCAACGTGGACTACAGTAAGGCTGGGGAAAAGTTAACTGAGCGAGTGAGAACTATGATTTTGGATGTGGAAGAGACATCCCTGAACTGTTAACCCTTAAAGAGCCACAAGAGAACAGAATTTTGTTATATTTTCGTTAATTTCCCAAGACCTATAATAAAATCCTTGTTTTGTTTGAACCTTGCTCCTTGCACTACTTTGAGCAATCCCGCTGAAAGCTGTGTAGCCTCTCGTGACGTCACAGATGGTGGAGAATACGGGCACGCTCAAGCGTTAATAGTGCATGTCAGAGGAGGATACCGAAGGTTTGATCACCCAGTTTTCCGAGTTGGCCGTAGGCTCCCGCCGACTGAAATGGAGGACATATTGAAAGCCCCTTGTTGCTGGCCAGCAAGCCCAGATGCAAGCAAACGTGGCTCTCTTGGAGGAGCAAAAGCCAACCTTCTGAAGGCAGAGGAATTGCAGTTGCAGAGACAGAGGGTGGTCCAAAATACCCGCCCAATAAAGGCAAGTGACTTTATATCTAAGATGGGAGCTACCCCGATGACATTGAGGCATACCTGCATGCATTTGAGGCCCACGGCCACTAGGCCTGGCCCAAGCAACAGTGGGTTGGTCTGTTAGCCCCCCTTTCTAACCGGGGAATCGCTGAATGCTGTCCGGGACCTGGGCCCTGACCAGGTTACTGACTATGATGCCCTGAAGTCTGAGATCCTCAGCAGATATGGACTCACAAAGTTTGCTTGGTATGGCCCAGCGCTTTCACAGCTGGACCTTCCAACCAGGACCAACCTCCTCGGGCGCAGATGCATGAACTTGTCCGAATCGCAAGGAAATGGCTGGATCCGCAGAGGAATACAGCAGCGGCGGTGGTGGAGGCCGTTGTGGTGGATCGTTACTCACGCGCCCCTGCCTTATGAGGCAAAACGGTTCATCAGTCAACAGGCCTTGACCACGGCTGATCTGACCCCGTGGAAGCTGTGGAAAAGTACCAGGCCACAGCGGGATGCTGATGCTTCCCGTAAAGACCCCCAGGAGGGCGGCCCCAACACAAATGGGAAGAACCCGTCCAAAGGACCCCAAGGTCTCTAACCCAGCCACGTCAGGACTTATCCCGGCTCCAGGGGGAAAGCCAGAAACCAGGCGGGTCCAAGAAGAGTACACCAGGAGGGGAAACTCGACAGTGTTACCGGTGTGGGGAGATGGGACATATCTCCTGGCAGTGGGAAACCAGCCGATGAACCTATGCCCACTGCGGAGTCCTCCAGCTCAGCACCCACACACCGTTTTGCCTCGCTCTTGGGAGTCGTGGATGGCGGCCCAGATCGACCCCCCCACCTGCCCGGTAACTGTGAATCACCATGATGTGGAGGCCTTACTGGATTCTGGTGCCGGGCCACCCTGGTGCGTAAGGGATTTGGTGGGCCCAACGTGTCTGACCCCGGGGAAAGTCCTCCCAGTTTCCTGTGTCCATGGAGACACCAGAGAATACCCCATTACTGAACTTACAAACCGGCACAGAAACCATACACACGGCGGCGGGGGTGGTTGATTCCTCCCGTCCCTGTCCTAATTGGACGAGACTGCCCAGCCTTTTACCCACTCTGGAGAGAGTCTCAGGGAGGATAACCCGAGTACCTTCGGAAACGGAGAGGCAAGACTCATCCTGGGAAGGCTCCGGTGCAATCCCTCGAGTTACTCACTCCCGCCCCGGGTTCTGATAGGGATGGCAGGTGCCCAGACCGACACGAGACGGAGCTACAGAATCTGGACAAAGAACTGTCTGGTCTGAAGGGGACCGCTGAGAGGTATCGTTTGTTAAAGCAACAGTTAGACATGAAGACAGAAGAGTTAGATATCCTCCAGGCTAAACTCCAACAGAGCTCCTTCCCTAAGCAACAGGAGGAGCTGGAGAGGCTGCGCAGGACCATCGAGGAGTGTGAGGAGACCCTGCGCAGTAGTAAGGAGGTCCAGAAGAAGGCAGAGGAGAAGTACAAGGTGTTGGAGAACAAGATGAAGAATGCGGAGGCAGAGAGAGAAGGAACTGAAAGCTGCTCAACAGAAGCTAAACTCTGCTAAAACCAAGGCTGATGCGTTCAGTAA
>NW_025539353.1:7500-13455 GCF_020615455.1 Coregonus clupeaformis
TGTGTGTGTGTGTCTGTGTGTGTGTGTGTGTGTGTGTGTGTGTGTGTGGTGTGTGTGTGTGTGTCTGTGTGTGTGTGTGTGTGTGTGTCTGTGTGTGTGTCTGTGTGTGTGTGTCTGGTGTGTGTGTCTGTGTGTGTGTGTCTGTGTGTGTGTGTTGTGTGTGTGTGTGTGTGTGTGTGTGTGTGTGTGTGTGTGTGTGTGTCTGTGTGTGTGTGTGTGTGTGTGTGTGTGTGTGTGTGTGTGTCTGTGTGTCTGTGTGTGTGTGTGTGTGTGTGTGTGTGTGTGTGTGTACGGCGTCGGTCCTGATATGAGAGGTCCTGTGAGCTCAGTCGGTAGAGCGTGGCGCCAGGGTTGTGGGGTCGATTCCCACAGGGGGGACCAATACTGAAGCAAGTATGCACTAAAATGTATGCACTCACTACTTTAAGTCGCTTTGGATAAGAGCGTCTCTGCTAAATGACTAAAATGTAAATGTAAGGAGAGAGTACATTTTACCCACCGCAATTTCACACCTGACTGAACTAAAACATACATTTCTACCGTCTGACGGGAAAACCTGTCGGCCTACATCACAAGGGCTTGTGTGATGTAGCTCAGGGATGTAGCTCAGTTGGTAGAGCGTAGGCGTTTGCAACGCCAGGGCTGTGGGTTCGATTCCAGTATGAAAAAATAAATAATAATGTATCCACTCACTAACTGGAAGTCGCTCTGGATAAGAGCGTCTGCTAAAGAGACTAAAATGTAAAATGTATGAGAACTGTGTTATGTCAGCCACCACTGCCACAGTGTTTAACGCTAGTCTGGAAACAGCTTCCGCATGTTGCGATCACCTTTATATTCATGTACCAGACGTGGAATTATATTGAATTATATCAGGCTATGGATGTAAAAACATTATAGTTAATTGCTAGAAATGAATGAACTTCTTTGTTTGGATATATTGACTGATGTCTTTAATTGCTGTTGACAGTGAAGCTAAACGACAGCTGCAAAATGTAAGGATGTTTTTTTGTGCTGTTTATTTACCTGTGTAACTCATACAGTTTTAAAACCAATATTACTGTAAAGCTGCAATTGTAAAAGAAGCATCATGGAAGGAATTCAGCTGCCATCCCGAACCTTCTTTTACAATTGCAGTTTTGGAAATCCCAGGACTGAGCACCCCTTCAGCGGTCTGGACAATTTGTGAAACCTTGAGCCCCAACTATATTACTGTAATGAAGTTTAGATGAAACTTATTGTAAGAGTGTTATTTGAAGTCCTACAGCGTCATATTAAACCTGTGTTAGGTTAACTCACATGTTTGATCACACAACAGCTAGCCTGAAGAGACAGACACACACACGACACACACACACACACACACACACACACACACACACACACACACACACACAAACACACACACACACACCATTAAGGAACAGGAACAGAGCTCCAGCAGTAATGAGTCATCTAATAATAAGACAAGAGAAAGACGTTCTGTCACATGACATCCTGTTACCGTCTAGAGAGAAAAGACGTTCTGTCACATGACATCCTGTTACCGTCTAGAGAGAAAAGATCGTTCTGTCACATGACATCCTGTTACCGTCTGAGAGAAAAGACGCGTTCTGTCAAGCATGACATCCTGTTACCGTCTAGAGAGAAAAGACGTTCTGTCACATGACATCCTGTTACCGTCTAGATAGAAAAAGGCGTTCGTGCATGACATCCTGTTACCGTCTAGAGAAAAAAGACGTTCTGTCGCATGACATCCTGTTACCCGTCTAGAGAAAAGACGTTCTGTCGCATGACATCCTGTTACCGTCTAGAGAAAAGACGTTCTGTCGCATGACATCCTGTTACCGTCTAGAGAGAAAAAGACGTTCTGTCCATGACATCCTGTTACCGTCTAGAGAGAAAATACGTTCTGTCGCATGACATCCTGTTACCGTCTAGAGAGAAAATACGTTCTGTCGCATGACATCCTGTTACCGTCTAGAGAGAAAAGACGTTCTGTCACATGACATCCTGTTACCGTCTAGAGAGAAAAGACGTTCTGTCACATGACATCCTGTTACCGTCTAGAGAGAAAAGAGCGTTCTGTCACATGACATCCTATTTACCGTCTAGAGAGAAAATACGTTCTGTCGCATGACATCCTGTTACCGTCTAGAGAGAAAATACGTTCTGTCACATGACATCCTGTTACCGTCTAGAGAGAAAAAGACGTTCTGTCGCATGACATCCTGTTACCCGTCTAGAGAGAAAAGACGTTCTGTCACATGACATCCTGTTACAGTCTAGAGAGGAAAAGAGCGTTCTGTCACATGACATCCTGTTACCGTCTAGAGAAAAGACGTTCTGTCACATGACATCCTGTTACCGTCTAGATAGAAAAACAGACGTTCTGTCGCATGACATCCTGTTACCGTCTAGAGAGAAAAGACGTTCTGTCGCATGACATCCTGTTACCGTCTAGGAGAAAAGACGTTCTGTCGCATGACATCCTGTTACCGTCTAGAGAGAAAAAAGACGTTCTGTCGCATGACATCCTGTTACCGTCTAGAGAGAAAAAGACGTTCTGTCGCATGACATCCTGTTACCCGTCAGAGAAAAAAGACGTTCTGTCACATGACATCCTGTTACCGTCTAGAGAGAAAAGACGTTCTGTCACATGACATCCTGTTACCGTCTAGAGAGAAAAAGCGTTCTGTCACATGACATCCTGTTACCGTCTAGAGAGAAAAAACGTTCTGTCACATGACATCCTGTTACCGTCTAGAGAAAGACGTTCTGTCACATGACATCCTGTTACCGTCTAGAGAGAAAAGACGTTCTGTCACATGACATCCTGTTACCGTCTAGAGAGAAAGAAACGTTCTGTCACATGACATCCTGTTACCGTCTAGAGAGAAAAAGGCGTTCTGTCACGCCGACATCCCTGTTACCCGTCTAGAGAAAAAAGCGTTCTGTCACACTGACATCCTGTTACCGTCTAGAGAGAAAAAGGCGATTCTGTCACATTACATCCTGTTACCGTCTAGAGAGAAAAAATACGTTCTGTCACGACATCCTGTTACCGTCTAGAGAAAAAGAGCGTTCTGTCATGACATCCTGTTACCGTCTAGAGAAAAAACGTTCTGTCACATGACATCCTGTTACCGTCCTAGAGAAAAAACGTTCTGTCACACTAACATCCTGTTACCGTCTAGAAAAAAAGCGTTCCTTGTCACGCGACGTCCCGTTTACGTCTAGAGAGAAAAGCGTTTCTGTCACATGACATCTGTTACCGTCTAGAGAAAAAACGTTACCAGCTCGCACTGACATCCTCTATTACCGTCTAGAGGAAAATAAGTTCTATCACATGACATCCTAGTTACCGTCTAGAAAAAGACTTTCTGACGCGCATGACATCCTGTTACCGTCTAGAGAGAAAAAGCGTCTCACAATACCGAACTGTTACCGTCTAGAGAAAAAGCGTTCTGTCACATGACATCCTAGTTACCGTCCTAGAGAAAAAAGGCGTTCTGTCACATGACATCCTGTTACCGTCTAGAGAGAAAGAGCGTTCTGTCACATGACATCCTGTTACCGTCTAGAGAGAAAAAAGAAGCGTTCTTCACATGACATCCTGTTACCGTCTAGAGAAAAAAGGCGTTCTGTCAGACATCCTAGTTACCGTCTAGAGAAAAAAGGCGTTCTGTCGCATGACATCCTAGTTACCCGTCTAGAGAAAAAGCGTTCCTATCACATGACATCCTAGTTACCGTCTAGAGAGAAAAGAGCGTTCTGTCGCATGACATCCTATTACCCGTCTAGAGAAAGAGCGTTCTGTCACACTGACATCCTGTTACCGTCTAGAGAGAAAAGAGCGTTCTGTCACATGACACTCCCTGTTACCGTCTAGAGAAAAGCGTTCTGTCGCATGACATCCTGTTACCGTCTACTAGAGAAAAAATGGTTCTGTCACACTGACATCCTGTTACCGTCTAGAGAAGAAAAAAGCGTTCTGTCCATGACATCCTGTTACCGTCCTAGAAGAAAAAGCGTTCTGTCACACTGACATCCTATTACCGTCCTAGAGAGAAAAAAGGCGTTCCTGTCACATGACATCCTGTTACCCGTCTAGAGAAAAGCGGCTCTGTCACATGACATCCTGTTACGATCTAGAGAGAAAGGCGTTCTGTCACATGACATCCTGTTACCGTCTAGAGAAAAAAGGCGTTCTGTCACACTGACATCCTGTTACGTCTAATAGAAAAGAGCGTTCTGTGCACGCATGACATCTATTACGTCTAGAGAGAAAAAGAGCGTTCTGTCACATGACATCCTAGTTACCGTCTAGATAGAAAAGAGCGTTCTGTCGCATGACATCTATTACCGTCTAGAAGAAAAAAAAGGCGTTCTGTCGCATGACATCCTGTTTACAGTCTAGAGAAAAAAATGCGTTCTGTCGCACCTGACATCCTAGTTACCGTCCTAGAGAAAAAGGGCGTTCTGTCGCATGACATCCTATTACCGTCTAGAGAAAAAGACGTTCTGTCACACTGACATCCTGTTACCGTCTAGAGAGAAAAAGGCGTTCTGTCACATGACATCCTGTTACCGTCTGAGAAAAAGCGTTCTGTCACATGACATCCCTGTTACCGTCTAGAAGAAAAGAGCGTTCTGTCGCCGACATCTGTTACCGATCTAGAAGGAAAGAGCGTTCTGTCACATAACATCCTGTTACCGTCTAGAGAAAAAAAAGACGTTCTGTCACATGACATCCTGTTACCGTCTAGAGAAAAAAGGCGTTCCTGTCACATTGACATCCTGTTACCGTCTAGAGAGAAAGAGCGTTCTGTCACACCTAACATCCTGTTTACCGTCTAAAAAGAGCGTTCTATCAACTGACATCCTGTTAACGTCTAGAGAAAAAAGGCGTTCTGTCACATGACATCACTGTTACCGTCTAGAGAAAAAAGGCGTTCACCATTCACATGACATCCTGTGCCACCCGTCTAGAGAGAAAAAGGCGTTCCTGTCACATGACATCCTGATTTACCGTCTAGAGAAGAAAAAAAAAGCGTTCTGTCTATGACATCCTTTGTTACCGTCTAGAGAGAAAAAGCGTTCTGTCACGCGACATCCTGTTACCGTCTAGAGAGAAAAAGCGTTCCTGTCACACTGACATCCTGTTACACCGTCTAGAGAAGAAAAGACGTTCTGTCACATGACATCCTGGCACAGTCTAAAGAAAAAAGCGTTCCTGTCACCATGACATCCTGTTACCGTCTAGGAAAGAGCGTTCTGTGCAGCATCGACATCCTGTTACCGATCTAGAGGAAAATACGTTCTGTACATGACATCCTATTTACCGTCTAAGAGAAAAAGACTTTCTGTCGCGCGACATCTTATTTACCGTCTAGAGAGAAAAAAGGCGTTCTGTCACCCTGACATCCTAGTTACCGTCTAGAGAAAAAAGCGTTCTGTCACGCGACATCCTGTTACCGTCTAGAGAAGAAAAAGAGCGTTCTGTCACATGACATCCTGTTTAACCGTCTAGAGAGAAAAGACGGCCCTGTCACATGACATCCTGTTTACACCGTCCTAGAGAGAAAAGGCGTTCTGTCACATGACATCCTGTTACCGTCTAGAGAAAAAGGCGTTCTGTCACATGACATCCTGTTACCGTCTAGAAGAAAAAAGGCGTTCTGTCGACATGACATCCTATTACCCGTCTAGAGAAAAAAGGCGTTCTGTCGCCCATGACATCCTGTTACCGTCTAGAAGAAAAAAGAGCGTTCTGTCGCACTGACATCCTGTTACCGTCTAGAGAAGAAAAGGCGCTCTGTCACATGACATCCTGTTACCGTCTAGAGAAAAAAGCGTTCTGTCACATGACATCCTAGTTACCGTCTAGAAGAAAAGGCGTTCTGTCCACATGACATCCTGTTTACGTCTAAGAGAAAAACTGGTTCTGTCACA
>NW_025539354.1:0-13441 GCF_020615455.1 Coregonus clupeaformis
GCAAATCAATCCCAGAACAACAGCAAAGGACCTTGTGAAGATGCTGGAGGAAACAGGTACAAAAGTATTTATATCCACAGTAAAACGAGTGCCATATCGACATAACCTGAAAGGCCGCTCAGCAAGGAAGAAGCCACTACTCCAAAACCGCCATAAAAGCCAGACTACGGTTTGCAACGGCACATGGGGACAAAGACCATACTTTTTGGAGAAATGTCCTCTGGTCTGATGAAACTAAAAATAGAACTGTTTGGCCATAATGACCATCGTTATGTTTGGAGGAAAAAAGGGGTAGCTTGCAAGCCGTAGAACATTTACATTTTAGTCATTCAGCAGATGCTCTTATCCAGAGCGACTTACAGGGCAATTAGGGTTAAGTGCTTTGCTCAAGGGCACATTGACAGATTTTTCACCTAGTCGGCTCGGGGATTAGAACCAGCAACCTTTTGGTTACTGGCACAACGCTCTTAACCACTAAGCTACCAGCACCGCCCCAGAACACCATCCCAACCGTGAAGCACGGGGGTGGCAGCATCATGCTGTGGGGGTGCTTTGCTGCAGGAGTGTCACGACTTCCTCCGGCTGCCACCTCCTTGTTCGGGCAGGCTTCGCGTTCGTCGTCACCGGCCTTCTAGCCACTGCCGCTCCTCATCTCATCATTCCATTTGTTTTGTCTTGTTTATTAACACACCTGGTTCGTATCCCCTCATTAGTACTTGTATATGTGTTCCCTCTGCCACCTTGTCCTTGTGTGTGATTGTTTATTGTGAGGAGAGTGTAGCTCGGTTGAGCTCCGTGTATTTTGTATTGCCGGGTGCACTGGACTGTTTGATGCATTTCTCGTAACTCTGTATTGCAGAATAAATTCTGTATTCTGTGATTCACCCTCCTGTGCCTGACTCCTTCAAATCACCCATCACAAGGAGGGACTGGTACACTTCACAAGAAATAAAAGCTTAAATAAATCATTCTCTCTACAATTATTCTGACATTTCACATTCTTAAAATAAAGTGGTGATCCTAACTTGACCTAAGACAGGGAATTTTTTACAAGGATTAAATGTCAGGAATTGTGAAAAACTGAGTTTAAATGTATTTGGCTAAGGTGTATGTAAACTTCCGACTTCAACTGTAAGAAGACATTTATAGTTACAGTAACCTCAAAATGTGGCCATGGATGAGTTACTCATTTTAAGGTTGAATAAATACTGTTACATTAGTTTGTAAGATAGACTTAACATTAGGCTATTTACTGTCTTACCAAAGTAATATTGAATTGTGTTATGTGATATGTTGGATTCACGTCTCCATTTCAACAAAAAATCTACGTTAAAGAATAGGACTAAATCAAATCAAACATGAAATACACTTTAAATGGCCAAGGCTTTCGACTCTGTCAACCACCGCATTCTTATTGGCAGACTAAATAGCCTTGTTTTCTCAAATGACTGCCTCGCCTGGTTCACCAACTACTTCTCAGATAGAGTTCAGTGTGTCAAATCGGAGGGCCTGTTGTCTGGACCTATGGCAGTCTCTATGGGGGTGCCACAGGGTTCAATTCTTGGGCCGACACTTTTCTCCGTGTATATCAATGATGTCGCTCTTGCTGCTGGTGACTCTCAGATCCACCTCTACGCAGACGACACCATTTTGTATACATCTGGCCCTTCATTGGACACTGTGTTAACAAACCTCCAAACGAGCTTCAATGCCATACAACAATCCTTCAGTAGCCTCCAACTGCTCTTAAACACTAGTAAAACTAAATGCATGCTTTTCAATCGAACGCTGCTGGCACCCGCCCACCCGACTAGAATCACCACTACTCGACCGGTCTGACCTAGAGTATGTGGACAACTACAAATAACTAGGTGTCTGGTTAGACTGTAAACTCAACTTCCAGACTCATAAAGAATCTCCAATCCAAAGTTAAATCTAGAATCGGCTTCCTATTTCGCAACAAAGCCTCCTTCACTCATGCTGCCAAACATGCCCTCGTAAAACTGACTATCCTACCGATCCTTGACTTCGCGATGTCATTTACAAAATAGCCTCAACACTCTACTCAGCAAATTGGATGTACCCAACTACCTCATCCCTATATTGTTATTTATTTTGCTCTTTTGCACCCCAGTATCTCTATTTGCACATAATCTCTTGCACATCTAGCATTCCAGTGTTAATACTATTGTAATTATTTTGCACTATAGGCTATTTATTGCCTTACCTCCATAACTTGCTACATTTGCACACACTGTATATATATTTTCTGTTGTATTTTTGACTTTATGTTTTTTTACCCCATATGTAACTCTGTGTTGTTTTTATTGCACTGCTTTTGCTTTATCTTGGCCAGGTCGCAGTTGTAAATGAGAACCTGTTCTCAACTGGCTTACCTGGTTAAATAAAGGTGAAATAAAAAAAATAAAAAAATAAAAAAATACATTTTGATTTGATTTAATGATATTCTTTAGCCTTTATTTTTGGTTGAGATGGAGTTGTGAATCCAACATATTTATTATGAACTTGTAGATTCCATTTGAAATCATCCAAAGCTTGAAACGCTAGGCCTATATGTATTGTATATTTTCAGTTGAATCCTGGGCCGAATTTAAACAACAACTGTTGATGACTTCCCACATTCTATATAGGCCTACATAGCATAATTGATGATATGCACTGAGTATACAAAACATTAAGAACACCTGCTCTTTCCATGACCAGGTGAATCCAGGTGAAACCCATGATCCCTTATTGATGTCACTTGTTAAATCCACTTCAATCAGTGTAGATGAAGGCGATGAGACAGGTTAAAGAAGGATTTTTACGCCTTGAGACAATTGAGACATGAATTGTGTATGTGTGCCATTCAGAGGGTGAACGGGCAAGACAAAAGATTTAAGTGCCTTTGAACGGGGTATGGTAGAAGGTGCCAGGCACACCGGTTTGTGTCAAGAACTGCAACGCTGCTGTGTTTTTCATGCTCAACAGTTTCCGTGTGTATCAAGAATGGTCCACCACCCAAAGGACATCCAGCCAACTTGGCACAACGGTGGGAAGCATTGAGTCAACATGGGCCAGCATCCCTGTGGAACACTTTCGACACCTTAGAGTCCATGCCTCAACGAACTGAAGCTGTTCTGAGGGCAATAGGGGGGGATCTCTCAATAATCATTCTCACGATAGCACATTGGTAAAGGTCAGTGACAAATAACAAAAGCTAAGCAGGGCTTGGTTAAAAAGGATCGCTGTAGATAGATCGACTCCCCAGTAGGAGGTGCTAACCAGCCTATAGTTTTTTTCTTATAGTGGATATTACGTTCAAGATCTGACATTGTTTCAAAGGTACAAATTCTACATATTTTATACAAGATTTGTCTTTGCTGAAAATTGGTTACCATGATGACAATTCTGTGGTTGAAATTTTACCCCTCAAAACAACAGTTTACGTTGATGACTTTTTTCAAATCCAATGTATTTTCCACATGTATTCCACGTCACAATACGTTGACAAATTACATTGAAAGAACATTGATTTAACCAGTTTGTGCCCAGTGGGTTACGATCAGCATTTTCATCATTTTCTTTCATAGCTTACAACCAAATGATAACAAGCTACTTGTATTGACTGCAGTCTTCCAGTTGATGGCAAGATTAACTATCTCATCTTAAAACTTGGACTATCTTGCATTTGCATTTTATTTACTTTTTGCATTGTATGTCCTACAGCCTGTGGGTGTAACACTTGCAGCAAACCATCTCAAACATGTCAACTGCTTACAGGAAGTCAACTTTAGCCGAGAGAGAGCACTTCCTGTTTCAGTTCTTTGTGGCCATAAAGTGCTGACAGCATCATAAATCTCAGCACTGGTCTAACAACAACAACAACAGTAGACTTCCCCTGCTTATCTTAATGGGCTTTTATGAAATCAATGTCACCACATTATTTTCTCTTTTACAATGGAAAAGTAATTAGTTTGGATGTTTTTCAAAGATCTGCTATCTGACCCTCTCAATCCTGCTTTGATTCTCTCACTAAACATTTAACCCACCTATTCAATCATTTATTTTCCCACCATAAAAAAATATAAAGCACTTTGGCAATGGGTGGTGTTATGAATCGTGCTGTGCATCCATGACCAAAGGTAGCAGCTAGAAGAGTCAGTGAACTTGGTATTGGGTCACCTGAGGTGAAGTCCGTCTTTATAAGCCAGGTCAGTGGGTTTGTATGAATGTGACTTGAACCCGTAAATCTTAAATAGATACGGTGGATATCGTTGACCGGTTATTTAATTTATTGAATGTGCTCCGATTTGGATGATTGTTATGTAGCTATGAGGAGTTCTGACCTCGTGCAGGTTGAGGAAATGTGTGTGTGTGTGTGTCTGTGTGTGCATCACGCTCGCGCTACGGGTAGGACATAGAGGCAATTATCTTGAAATTGAACTCCATATGACCTCTTTGGACCTGGGTGTGTGGAGGAGTGGGGGGTTCACAACACATCAACACTCTACTGCAACTCTTACTGCTAGTGCCATCACACTAATGTGTGTGAAAACGTCCTTCCAAGTACTACTGCTCGCTCCCCCTTAGTCATTACGCTTCTTAAGGGCTTCTCGCCGTTTAGAAGGAGATTACAGATATTATTATGTTAAGGCTAGTATTTGTTTAGTTTGTTTAAAGCGTTGAGTTATCACCCAGAGGGAGCTAAAGCTTCTCAGAACCATTGACAGCATAGGTACTTTGTGGTTTATTCAGTAGTGACTTGATTCTCGACTTTGTTAGCATGCTAGCTCCTAAATAGCTAGCAGCAGAAGGCTAGCAGCTGTGGCCCATTGCTCTAGATGTTGAATGGCACTGTGTTGTCACTGTGGTGCTCCATGTAGACACACAACCATTACAGTAGTTTCAGCCCCCTTTCAGCTGGCCCCATTGTCTGCTTGGTATTATAGTCGCGTAGCAGCGATAGCTGTTAGATCATGCTCAAGAAGTCAAAGCTGTCTGTGGTGGCAATTAAAATAACCATCACTGTCTGTGGCGGGAGGATGGAGAGGATGGGACGGTTCCTGGGAATGGCTGGAGCTGTCCCAAGAGATGGGTGTGTGTGTGGGGTGTGGCACGTTGTGTGTGTGTGTGTGTGTGTGTGTGTGTGTGTGTGTGTGTGTGTGTGTGTGCTTGTGTGCGTGTGTGTGTGTACCACCCGCTATGTGTGCTCATTTACATGGTTCCAAACATCCAGTTCCAGTCTTTCTCCCTCTCCCTTTACATGCCTCCCCTCCCCCCCCTCCCTCTCTCCCTCTCTCTCTCTCCCTCCCCCCTCTCTCCCTCTCCTCTCCTCCCCCTCTCTCCATCTCCCTGCTCTCTCTCCCTCCCCCCTCGCCCCTATCCTCTCGCCCTCCCCCTCTCCACTCTCTCTGTCTCTCTCCCTCTCCCTCTCTCCCTCTCCCTCTCTCTGTCGCTCTCCCTCCCCCTCTCTCCACTGTCTCTGTCTCTCTCCCTCTCTCTGTCCCTCTCTCTCTCCCACTCTGTCTCTCTCCCTCTCTCTGTCCCTCTCTCTCCCACTCTGTCTCTCTTTCCCTCTCTGCTCTCGCTCTTTCCCTGATGGCCCCTACGGTTACGAGACCTGGCATTCCACTCACTCAGCACTCTGTTTAACTCAGGGCACGGCAGGCGTGTTTGTGTGTGGTGTGCACACGCACCTGTACACGTGCGTGTGTGTTGTTGGCAGTGTGGCAGGCAAGCAGAAAGGCAGGCAGGGCACATATGTCCCGAAGATATACCAGGCCATGGCAACACGTTAACACTTGTTAATACCAGCACTATGAGCCGTAGTGGCACAGCGACAGGTAGTGATGTAACGTAGCCCTCCGGGCGCCCAGTCACTGGGCAGCAGTGCCCGCTGAGGTGAGATCGCTTTCCCTCTCCACCTTTCCTATTAAGAAGAGGAACTCGTGTGCTAGGCTAGTGTAGTGCTAGCTGTGCTGTGCTAATAATAATAACAATAATAATTATAAGTAGATCGATGTTCATTTACAGACAGAAATCACAAAGCACTTTACATTGTGCAACCATAAAATAAAAATACTTTCATAAAGAGGTAAAAACATTAGCAGGAATTAAAAGATAGCTAATGGCCTAGTAATATACAAAAATACACAAAATAGTAAAAGGCTTGTGTAATGCTAGCTGTGCTATGCTAAGCTGTATGTAGTGTGGTAATGTATTCCAATCTGTTTGCTGATATGGAAGGCTTCAGTTTTCCAATGGACGATGTCATTTAGCCGAAGGAAGAGACCCTCAACCTGGTTATTGTTGCTCCTATTCAGGACTACCAGCGATACTGTAGGCCTATGTGCTCAAGGTGTGTACATGTATGTGTGAGAGGGTGAGTGTATTGTATAGTCACTTATGTATAGCCTAGTACTGCTATAATAAACCTGCCAGGCATATATAGTATCCATTTCTCAGGTTGTTTCCTTCTACAGATGTAGGATCTTAATTTGAGCAAGTTGTTTCAGAAGGAAAATAATCCTGCAGCAACAGGACATAGTAGAGGAAATTACAAACTTCAAAACCATTTTTAAGCTTCATACACAAATTAAGATCCTACATCTGTACCTCTAGCTTTCCATGTATTCCCATGGTGGTTGGCTGAGTGGAAGGCTGAGTCTCTAGGCTGGCTGAGGCTGTTAACCCTGTCATGGTACTTTAACCCTGGCCTCTCCACACAAACCCATGTCTAAGCAGGATACATGGTCATGTAAACACCCACTCCAGATAAGGCTGCAATGGCAGCAAAGGATTGGATGAGTGTGTGGCGAGATGGAATTGCTCCCCTTGCTCCGTAAGCAGCTTGTGCATATTTGTGCATCTGTAACTTTGTCACTCATCATTATTCACGATTCATTCAGGGCTATCCATAATCAGTGGAAGCACCCACATTAATGTAGAAGTGTTTAGAAACATATTCTATTTTTATTTACAATAAAAGTGACTCCAAAATGGCACAATACATGATTTACCATTGTCCAAGAGTTTTTTCCTATAGACATTTGTCATTGCCTTTCACAAACTAGGCTTCCATCCAATTGGCGACAAATTTTCATGCGAATATTCTAAAATCTGCATGAAATAATGTGTGCATTTTCTCACCAGAGATGTGTTTCCATCAGATTGACTTGCTGTGGATAAAGGCTGTGTGTGATGACGTAGTGCACATAAAAAAATACTTTTGCTGTTAAATTCCGATTGACCAAATAAAAATTGGTTTCCCATTGCATTTTCAACTCTACTGATGGTTTTGTCACAAAAAATGTTGTATTATATAGCGAATTTGCCCACTCTGGTCATGGCACATGCACTCTAGCCAACAGCTCAAAGATTCAAGTGCGATAATAGCCTACATGATGAGATATTATGGACAAAATATTATTTTATTTGTCAAATGGCAGCCAAGTTCATCGATCATCATGTCACCAGAATTAGACCCTCGATATTTACTGGAAAAGAGCATCCAGCTCATCACTGTGCACTTTCACCACCCTGTGAAGTTCATCATAACTTATTTCATCTGTAGCCTAATAAACTGCATGGTTTCCTGAGTTGTAGTGGGGGAGGACCACACAACATATCATTGTGTGACTCCAAGTTTACTTCGATATGATGGTTATTATGTCCAATATTTGCGCATAAAAGCAATTCATAATTTGTCAGCATAATTAATTTTACAGACACAAATAGATTCCACCTGTCTAGCGTATTTTGTTTTGTCGACATTTGGAAAGTTTACACGAATTAGCTGTTTCCATCAGGCCCGTCTGCTCAATTTATTTTCCAAACGTACTTTCCCCGCGATTAAAAGGTTGGAAGGAAACCTGGTTACAGCCACTAACATACCCTGCTGTGTGTAGAAACTGTCCCTTTACATAGATGGAAGTTTGGCAAGAAAAATCATTCCAGACCAACCATCTGTACACTTCATTAGCATTTTGTGTTTTGATTGAAGTCATGTTCCAGGCATTAAATTGCTGTAATCAGGAATCATACGTTATTAGAAGTCATGCATATTCTGGTATGCAAGTGGCTGTTGAGTCAAGACTTAGTCAAGCCTTATAAGGTGTGTGTGTGCTCCAAGGCTTTATGATGTTTCACTTATTTCTGTAGCCTAATCCCTGCTAGCTGTTATTATCAGCATTCATTGTGATAAGAGGAGAGCATGTGTTAAGAGGAGAGAGCGTAGTGTTAAGAGGAGAGAGCATGTGTTAAGAGGAGAGAGCGTGTGTTAAGAGGGAGAGAGCGGTGTGTAAGAGGAGAGAGCATGTGTTTAGAGGAGAGAGCGTGTGTTAAGAGGAGAGAGCGTGTGTTAAGAGGAGAGAGCGGTGTAAGAGGAGAGAGCGTGTGTTAAGGGAGGAGAGAGCGTATGTTAAGAGGGGAGAGCGTGTGTTAAGAGGAGAGAGAGTGTGTTAAGAGGAGAGAGCGTGTGTTTAGAGGAGAGCGTAGTTTAGAGGAGAGAGCGTGTGTTAAGAGGAGAGGAGCGGTTTTAAGAGGAGAGAGCGTGTGTTAAGAGGAGAGAGCGTGTGTTAAGAGGAGAGAGCGTGGTTTAAGAGGAGAGAGCGTGTGTTTAGAGGAGAGAGCGTGTGTTAAGAGGAGAGAGCGTGTATAAGAGGAGAGCATGTGTTAAGAGGAGAGAGCGTGTGTTTAGAGGAGAGAGCGTGTGTTAAGAGGAGAGAGCGTGTGTTAAGAGGAGAGAGAAGCGTGTTAAGAGGAGAGAGCGTGTGTTTAGAGGAGGAGAGCGTGTGTTAAGAGGAGAGAGCGTGTGTTAAGAGGAGAGAGCGTGTGTTAAGAGGGAGAGAGCGTGTGTTTAGAGGAGAGATCGTGTGTTAAGAGGAGAGAGCGTGTGTTAAGAGGAGAGAGCGTGTGTTTAGAGGAGAGAGCGTGTGTTAAGAGGAGAGAGCGTGTGTTTAGAGGAGAGAGCGTGTGTTAAGAGGAGAGAGCGTGTGTTAAGAGGAGAGCATGTGTTAAGAGGAGAGAGCGTGTGTTAAGAGGAGAGAGAAGCTGTTAAGAGGTGAGAGAGCGTGTGTTTAGAAGAGAGAGTGTGTTAAGAGGAGAGAGCGTGTGTTTAGAGGGAGAGAGCGTGTGTTAAGAGGAGGGGAGAGCGTGTGTTAAGAGGAGAGAGCGTGTGTTTAGATGGAGAGAGCGTGTGTTAAGAGGAGAGAGCGTGTGTTAAGAAGAGGGGGAGAGAGCGTGTTAAGAGGAGAGATGATGTTAAGAGGAGAGAGCGTGTGTTTAGAGGAGAGAGCGTGTGTTAAGAGGAGAGAGCGTGTGTTAAGAGGAGAGCATGTGTTAAGAGGAGAGAGCGTGTGTTAAGAGGAGAGAGCATGTGTTAAGAGGAGAGAGCGTGTGTTTAGAGGAGAGAGCGTGTCTTTAGAGGAGAGAGTGTGTGTTTAGAGGAGAGAGCTTGTGTTAAGAGGAGAGACGTGTGTTAAGAGGAGAGAGCGTGTGTTAAGAGGAGAGAGCGTGTGTTAAGAGGGAGAGAGCGTTAAGAGGGAGAGCGTGTGTTTAGGAGGAGAGAGCGTGTGTTAAGAGGGAGAGAGCGTATGTTTGAGGAGAGCGTGTGTATAAGAGGAGAGAGTGTGTTTAGAGGAGAGGCGTGTGTTAAGAGGAGAGGGCTGTTAGAGGAGAGAGTGTGTGTTAAGAGGGAGAGAGCGTGTGTTAAGAGGAGAGAGCGTGTCTTTAGAGGAGAGGAGTGTGTGTTTAGAGCGTGAGAGAGCGTGTGTTAAGAGGAGAGAGCGTGTGTTAAGAGGAGAGAAGCGTGTGTTAAGAGGAGAGAGTGTGTTAAGAGGAGAGAGCGTAGAAGTTAGAGAAGGAGAGAGCGGATGTTAAGAGGGGAGAGAGCGTGTGTTAAGAGGAGAGAGCGTATGTTAAGAGGGAGAGAGCGTGTGTTTAGAGGAGAGAGCGTGTTTAGAGGAGAGAGCGAAGTGTGTTTAGAGGAGAGAGCGTGTGTTAAGAGGAGAGAAGCAGAGTGTGTTCAGAGAGAGAGAGCGTGTGTTAAGAGGAGAGAGCGTGTGTTAAGAGGAGAGCTGTGTTATAGAGGAGAGAGCGTGTGTTAAGAGGAGAGAGCGTGTGTTAATAAGAGGAGAGAGAGCGTGTTGTGATGTCACGAGAGGCTGTGTCCTGGAGGGACGTTACATCCCCTCTGAGGTGGCTGCAAACCCAGACAGCTATGACTCCATCTGCTGGTAGGGTCGGGAACTCCACCCCTCTATGGCCAATCTTCCCACGCAGCTGGAAACAAATGAGGAGCTGATGAGCTGAAGGTTGGGGAAGGGAAGAGACACACTGAGGGAGTGTGGTGGGGGTGAAGAGACACAGTCTCCAACCTGGGCTCTCTGGAGGACAAGAGTGCTGCACGTCCACTTCCATGAGGAATATAAAGGATTTGGAGATACTTACCTTTGGGAAATACGTCACCTTTGGATATGCACCTGTGGAAATACGTGAGAGACATTTGGGAAAGGACTTTTTGCTGGGTTGGCCACTAGCTGCAACGTGGACTACAGTAAGGCTGAGGAAAAAGTTATCTGAGGAGTGAGAATTATAGATTTTGGATGTGGAAGAGACATCCTGAACTGTTAACCCTTAAAGAGCCACAAGAGAACAGAATTTTGTTATATTTTCGTTAATTTCCCAAGACCTATAATAAATCCTTGTTTTGTTTGAACCCTGCTCCCTTGCACTACTTGAGCAATCCCGCCGTGAAAGCGTGTAGCCTCTCGTGACGTCACAGATGAGTAGAGAATGCGGGCACGCTCAAGCGTTAATAGTGCATGTCAGAGGAGGATACCGAAGGTTTGATCACCCAGTTTTCCAAGTTGGCCGTAGGCTCCCGCCGACCGAAATGGAGGACATATTGAAAAGCCCTTGTTGCTGGGCGCAAGCCCCAGATGCAAGCAAACGTGGCTCTCTTGGAGGAGCAAAAAAAAGCCAACCTTCTGAAGGCGAGGAAATTGCAGTTGCAGAGACAGAGGGTTGTCCAAAATACCCGCTTAATAAAGGCAAGTGACTTTATATCTAAGATGGGAGCTACGATGACATTGAGGCATACCTGCATGCATTTGAGGCCCACGGCCACTAGGGAAGCCTGGCCCAAGCAACATGGGTTGGTCTGTTAGCCCCCTTTCTAACCGGGGAATCGCTGAATGCTGTCCGGGACCTGGGCCCTGACCAGGTTACTGACTACTGATGCCCTGAAGTCTGAGATCCCTCAGCAGATATGGACTTCCACAAAGTTTGGTATGGCCCAGCGCTTTCACGGCTGGACCTTCCAACCAGACCAACCTCTCGGGCGCAGATGCATGAACTTGTCCGACAAGGAAATGGCTGGATCCGCAAGGAATACAGCGCGGCGGTGGTGGAGGCCGTTGTGGTGGATCGGTACCCTACGCGCCCTGCCGGAGAGGCAAAACGGTTCATCAGTCACAGGCCTTGACCACGGCTGATCTGACCGTGGAAGCTGTGGAAAAGTAACCAGGCCACAGCGGAGATGCTGAATAAGCTTCCTAAAAAGACCCCAGGAGTGCGGCCCCACCACAAATGGGAAGAAACCCGTCCAAAGGGACCCCAAGGTCTCGAACCCGCCCGTCCGAGGACTTATCCACGGCTCCATGGGGGCCAGAAACCAGGCGGGTCCAAGAAGAGTAGCACCAGGAGGGGGAAACTGCGACAGTGTTACCGGTGTGGGGAGATGGGACATATCTCCTGGCAGTGTGGGAAACCAGCCGATGAACCTATGCCCACTGCGGAGTCTCCAGCTCAGCACCCACACACCGCTTTGCCTCGCTCTTGGGAGTCGTAGATGGCGGCCCCGGGATCGACCCCCACCTGCCCGGTAACTGTGAATCACCATGATGTGGAGGCCTTACTGGATTCTGTAGCGGCCCACCCTGGTGCGTAGATTTGTGGGCCCAACGTGTCTGACCCCGGGGAAAGTCCTCCCAGTTTCCCCTGTGTCATGGGGACACCAGAGAATACCCCATTACTGAACTTACAATGACCAGCACACGGGAACCATACACACGACGGCGGGGTGGTTGATTCCCTCCCCGTCTCTGTCCCTAATTGGACGAGACTGCCCAGCCTTTTACCCACTCTGGAGAGAGTCTCAGGAGAGGATAACCGAGTACCTCGGAAACGGAGAGGCAAGACCTCATCCTGAAGGCTCGGTGCAATCCTCCGAAGTTACTCACTCCCGCCCGGGGCTCTGATAGGATGGCAGGTGCCCGGACCGACACAGAGACGGAGCTAGAATCTGGACAAAGAACTGTCTGGTCTGGAAGGGACCGCTGAGAGGTATCGTTTGTTAAAGCAACAGTTAGACATGAAGACAGAAGAGTTAGATATCCTCCAGGCTAGCTCCAACAGAGCTCCTTCCATAAGCAACAGGAGGAGCTGGAGAGGCTGCGAGGACCATCGAGGAGTGTGAGGAGACCCTGCGCAGTAGTAAGGAGGTCCAGAAGAAGGCAGAGGAGAAGTACAAGGTGTTGGAGAACAAGATGAAGAATGCGGGAGGCAGAGAGAGAGAAGGAACTGAAAGCTGCTCAACAGAAGCTAAACTCCTGCTAAAACCAAGGCTGATGCGTTCAGTAAGAAACTCAAGGAGAGACAAAAGAGAGGCTGAGTCCCTGGTCCTAGAAGTTGGAGGAGTTGAAGAGAGAGCAGTCTGGCAAGCATATGGCAATCGCGGACGCCCTCTCTCGTGATGCCTTCTTCGCTGTGCCTTTACTCACACGAGGGACGTCGGTCCCGAGGAGGGGGATGTGTGATGTCACGAGAGGCTGTGTCCTGGAGGGATGTTACACATCCCCTTGAGGTGGCTGCAAACCCAGACAGCTATGGCTCCATCTGCTGGTAGGTCGGGAACTCACCCTCTGGCCAATCTTCCCACGCAAGCTGAAACAAATGAGGAGCTGATGGCAAGGCTGAAGGTTGGGAAAGGGAAAGAGACACACTGAGGAGTGGGGTGAAGACACAGTCTCCAACCTGGGCTCTCTGGAGGACAAGAGTGCTGCAGTCCACTTCATGAGGAATATAAGGATTTGGAGATACTTACCTTTGGGAAATATTCACCTTCGGATATATGCACCTGTGGGAAAATACGTGAGAGACATTTGTAGACTTTTTGCTGGGTTGGCCACTAGCCACCGTGACTGCACAGTAAGGCTGGGGAAAAGTTATCTGAGCCAGTGAGAATTATGATTTTGGATGTGGAAGAGACATCCCTGAACTTGTTATTACCCCTGAAGAGACACAAGAGAACAGAATTTTGTTATATTTTCGTTAATTTCCCAAGACCTATAATAAAAATTGTTTTGTTTGAACCTTGTCTCCTTGCACATGAGCAATCCCCGCTGAAAGCTGTGTAGCTCTCTCTGTGGACGTCACA
>NW_025539355.1:0-13437 GCF_020615455.1 Coregonus clupeaformis
AAAAAGTATTTAGTCAGCCAGCAATTGTGCAAGTTCTCCCACTTAAAAAGATGAGAGAGGCCTGTAATTTTCATCATAGGTACACGCCAACTATGACAGACAAATTGAGGAAAAGAATCCAGAAAATCACATTGTAGGATTTTTTTATGAATTTATTTGCAAATTATGGTGGAAAATAAGTATTTGGTCACCTACAAACAAGCAAGATTTCTCGCTCTCACAGACCTGTAACTTCTTCTTTAAGAGGCTCCTCTGTCCTCCACTCGTTACCTGTATTTATGGCACCTGTTTGAACTTGTTATCAGTATAAAAGACACCTGTCCACAACCTCAAACAGTCACACTCCAAACTCCACTATGGTCAAGACCAAAGAGCTGTCAACGGACACCAGAAACAAAATTGTAGACCTGCACCAGGCTGGGAAGACTGAATCTGCAATAGGTAAGCAGCTTGGTTTGAAGAAATCAACTGTGGGAGCAATTATTAGGAAATGGAAGACATACAAGACCACTGGATAATCTCCCCTCGATCTGGGGCTCCACGCAAGATCTCACCCCGTGGGGTCAAAATGATCACAAGAACGGTGAGCAAAAATCCCAGAACCACACAGGGGACCTAGTGAATGACCTGCAGAGAGCTGGGACCAAAGTAACAAAGCCTACCATCAGTAACACACTACGCCGTCAGGGACTCAAATCCTGCAGTGTCAGACGTGTCCCCTGCTTAAGTCAGTACATGTCCAGGCCCGTCTGAAGTTTGCTAGAGTGCATTTGGATGATCCAGAAGAGGATTGGGAGAATGTCATATGGTCAGATGAAACCAAAATAGAACTTTTTGGTAAAAACTCAACTCGTCGTGTTTGGAGGACAAAGAATGCTGAGTTGCATCCAAAGAACACCATGCCTACTGTGAAGCATGGGGGTGGAAACATCATGGCTTTGGGGCTGTTTTTCTGCAAAGGGACCAGACGACCTGATCCGGTAAAGGAAATAATGAATGGGGCCATGTATCGTGAGATTTTGAGTGAAAACCTCCTTCCATCAGCAAGGGCATTGAAGATGAAACGTGGCTGGGTCTTTCAGCATGACAATGATCCCAAACACACTAAGGAGTGGCTTCGTAAGAAGTATTTCAAGGTCCTGGAGTGGCCTAGCCAGTCTCCAGATCTCAACCCCATAGAAATTCTTTGGAGGGAGTTGAAAGTCTGTGTTGCCCAGCGACAGCCCCAAAACATCACTGCTCTAGAGGAGATCTGCATGGAGGAATGGGCCAAAATACCAGCAACAGTGTGTGAAAACCTTGTGAAGACTTACAGAAAACGTTTGACCTGTGTCATTGCCAACAAAGGGTATATAACAAAGTATTGAGAAACTTTTGTTATTGACCAAATACTTATTTTCCACCATAATTTGCAAATAAATTCATTAAAAATCCTACAATGTGATTTTCTGGATTTTCTTTTCTCATTTGTCTGTCATAGTTGACGTGTACCTATGGTGAAAATTACAGGCCTCTCTCATCTTTTTAAGTGGGAGAACTTGCACAATTGGTGGCTGACTAAATACTTTTTTTCCCCACTGTATGTGAATTATAATGACATAGGGCAAAGAAAACTAAGTTTTGACATACATTTTGTAGCGCCCTCTTGAATTGCCCCGTTTCTCTCAACATTCTAGAGCAGTGCGTGAACACCCTACATACTCTGCCTTTGAACTGATTGTGAATGTAAGTGATATAGCTGAATGAGATTAAGGACGTACTTTTCCTTTCAGCTGGTTGTGGATGTAGGTGAGGATGAGGCGAGGGATCTCCACCAGGGTGATGATGAAGGAGCCTTTGGCCACGGTGCCCAGGTGGTAGCGGGCAAGACGCAGCATAGACGACACGATGGGGGTCATGGGCAGTTGAGATTTATTCCTGATGTCCACCACAGGATAGAGGAAAAGAAGAAGAGTTGGAAATAGTCCAATTAACTGATACAGGACAGACTTGGGTTTAAACAGTATTATCCGTGCAAATAGACCAATAAAGCAGGCATTGTACTGTAGCTAAGATGGGCGTACTTTGCACTTTTGGGACAATTCCATTGGTTCAAATGCACCAGGCAATCAAGTGCAGCTAACGTATTTGACAGAAAAAACAATATTTTGGACCCAGGTATGATACGGGATATTTCCAAGTAAACACATCACAAGCATGCCATTACATTTCATCACATAGCATTTCATCACAACACTCTCTCCTGACCTGGTGAAGTAGTAGGTGACCACAGCTCCAGCCACGGTCATCTGCTGGCAGGCCAGGATGAACTGACTGATCCAGATGAGGCCCACAGCGTGGTACCACACCATGTACTGGAGTGGACCTGACATTTGATACTCCACCAACCCTGTCTCCTCACTCTGCACAGGGCTACCTGTAGGGGTTACACACAGACAGGGTTAGAGGTCGCTCTGCACAGGGCTACCTGTAGGGGCACACAGCTAAGGTTAGGGGTCAATCTTCTCGTTCTTTACAGGGTTCCCTACAGCCAGGTTTAGGGGTAGGCTGATCTCCTCTGATCTGCAAGGCATTCAAGGATCATGATTTTGTGCCTGGAAAGCTCCTGATTTCAAAAAAATTATATTTTCATTCATAAATTGATTGGAGTCAAATATAATACAGCAAGATGGCACCATTTTGCAACAACAAACACTGCAGCTCGGATGAGTTTGATGGACTCTCTTTTTTAATGTTATCTAGTTTATCAAACTCTAATCTGAATAACATCCAGGAAGAGCTAAAAAGGTAGGCACAGGAAAATATTAGGCAGACAAATTGTACAAAAACATGACGCTTGGTTGTATTTGACGTTGCTCTGGTGTTGTTGTTGATGAGGGAGAATATGAATGTAGTGGGTAGATTTCAGAGACCTTTTCTTTGACTGTGTGCCCGAGCTGCCACCCACAGCACCAGACTGACCCAAGAATCTAAATAAGAGTGGGTGTCGAGTCATACCACTCTAGCTGTGCGCTTTCACTTCCAAAATGTCACAGGACTACATAGAATTAGGAATTAGAATACTAGAATGGACATGAACCTTCTTATGATGGTCCTAATGTCACCCATGTTGGTTAGCCATGGTTTACCAGTGCTGTGATAAGATAGTGTATAAAACAATGAATGTGAAGAATTGATCTGCACTGTATGTGTGTTAACTAGCCAGACAGTAGGTAGAGGAATGTTTCCATTAATGTTTCTAATTAACTGCCAGTATGCCAACATTCCATTCAAACAATGCAGTCAATCCACAGTCCTACACTGGCTCAAATCAGTTGATGATGGGCCTTAGACAAGTTGTAAATGCAACAAGTACTGATATTGTGCATGGTTACATGCACACAATAAGACAATTATTGTGGATAGTCAGATTAATACACTGAACAAAAATATAAACGCAACAATTTCAACAATTTTACTGAGTTACAGTTCATGGATTTCACATGACTGGGCAGGGGAGCAGCCATGGGTTGGCCTGGGAGGGCATAGGCCCACCCACTGGGGAGCCAGGCCCAGCCAAACAGAATATGTTTTTCCCCACAAAAGGGCTTTATTACAGAAATAAATACTCCTCAGTTTCATCAGCTGTCCGGGTGGCTGGTCTCAGACAATCCCGCAGGTGAAGAAGCCGGATGTGGAGGTCCTGGGCTGGCGTGGTTACATGTCGTCTGCGGTTGTGAAGCCGGTTGGACGTACTGGCAAATTCTCTAAAATGACGTTGGAGGCGGGGCTTATGGTAGAGAAATGAACATTCAATTCTCTGGCCAAAGCTCTGGTGGACATTCCTGCAGTCAGCACGCAAATTGCACACTCCCTCAAAACTTGAATCATGTGGCATTATGTTGTGTGACAAAACTGCACATTTTAGAGTGGCCTTTTATTGTGCCCAGCACAATGTGCGCCTGTGTAATGATCATGCTGTTTAATCAGCTTCTTGATATGCCACAACTGTCAGGTGGATGGATTATCTTGGCAAAGGAGAAATGCTCAGTAACAGGGATGTAAACCCATTTGTGCACAAAATTTGAGAGAAAAAAACTTTTTGTGCATATGGAAAATTTCTGGCCTCTTATTTCAGCTCATGAAACATGGGACCAACACTTTACTGTCATGAGCCTCTCACTCCACCGGGTTACCACCTTAGTTTTCTTCCACTCTGCTCACCACTCTCTCTACTCAGCCTAACTAGCTCCACCTGTCCCTGCTCTGCTCGGCTCTAATTACTCTGCCAGCTGCGCTGCATTACCCACTAACCTCTCCCAGTATTTATAGCCCTGTCTTTCAGCTCTCCTTTGTCAGATCGTCTGCAAAGCTCACACCCGAACCTGTTTGCTCGCGCTTCTGGCTCACCCTGGTTTTGTGACCCCGGACCTGCCTGGTTTTGGATACTCTTCTGCCTCAGGAGATCCAGACCTGCTTCTGCCATTACGACTCCTGACTACTCTTCAATCCCGGTAACTCTGACCAGCCTTCTGCCTTGCTACTACGTATTTTGGATTTCCCTTGAACTGTACTGCTGCCTGGTTTCATTCCGCCCCGTTGTGTCTGTGTTTCCCCCCCCCAGGACTTCTGGACCACCAACCACCGGCGTCATCGGACGCATCGCTGCCACTGGGGGAGGCACAGACCCAGCACATCGGACGGGATAACCCCTGAGCCTCACTCACTCCCTACATCCCTTTCCCTTAAGTTTAAATAAACTTTCTGGTGTGACGCAATTGTGGTCCTCTTGTCGTCTGTCTGAACCGCTGACAGTACGATCTGACCATCATGGACTCAGCGCACACTTCCCCGACATGGAAACCGAAGAGCCTGAGCAACCCACCGCCATGCTACGCCTGGAACACACTGAGAGAGAGCTAGGCCGCATGAGCGGCGTCATCTCCTCTCTGCTTCAGGTCGGCCACCAACAGCATCAGCAGTTCCAGCAGCACCAGCAGCAGTCCCAGCAGCAGCAACAACAACCGCCATGATCATTCAACTCTCACCAACCTGACCCCAGCCAGTCTGCCCACCAGCCCTGCCCCCGAGTTACCTGCCCCGGTCATTGCAGCCGCTGCTCGGAACCCAAGATTGGAAACCCCGAGCGGTTCAACGGCGATTCAACCCAGGTCCGGCCATTCCTGACTAGCTGCCGACTTCAGTTCTCCTTGCAGCCAAGGACCTTCGCCACGGAGGGGGCTAGAGTTGGGTATGCCATCACTCACCTGACGGGCCGAGCTCGACTCTGGGGAACAGCAGAGTTCGAACGTCAAACCCCGCATGTGCAACCTTCGACCTGTTTGCTGAGGAGATGCTGAAGGTGTTTGACCTGGATTCACCAACCGCAGAGGTCTCGTGAACTGTTCAGTATTCGACAAGGCAGACGACAGTCGCAGACCATTCCATCGACTTCCGAACCCTGGCTAGACGAAGTTCTTGGAACACACCATCGTTGGTGGACGCGTTTCTTCCATAGTTTGGCTGACTATATCAAGGACGAGTTGGTCTCCCATGAACTGCCTTCCACTCTTGATGAAGCCATCGCACTGACTGTCAGGATCGACAGAGGGATACAGACCCGTCGTCGTGAGAGGGGGGCGCCAAGGTCCACCTACTACCGGCATTCGGAGAGATCCGACTGGGCTCCTGTCATCTACTGCCACTCACCCAGGTCAGCTTGACTCAGTCTGAGCCTATGGAGATTGGGCGAGCCTCTCTCACTCCTGCAGAGCGCCAGCGACGCTTCACCTCAAACCTCTGTCTCTATTGTGGAGGTGACGGACATCGTGTGGTAACCTGCCCTTTAAAGGGCCGAAGCTCACCGGGCATAGGGGGAGTCCGGTTGAGTTCAATGACCATCCAGTCCTCCGACCGCAAACCCCTGCTGCAAGTTCACCTCCGCCTCTCTGACTCAACTCACACCCTGGCTGCTCTGGTGGATTCTGGCGCCGAAGCCAACATAATGGACATCAAGCTGGCACGCCAACTGGGACTGGAGAACCTCCGTTTGACACCTCCTATTCCTGCCCGGGCACTGGACGGACACTTACTCGGATCGGTCACCTCATGTCACGGCCCCGGTCTCGATGGGTCTGTCCGGAAACCATCAAGAAACTATCCAGTTTCACCTGCTCCCCTCTCCAGGCCAACCCCTCATCCTGGGTTACCCATGGCTCCGCCGGCACAACCTCAGCTCGACTGGGTGACCGGGGTGATCAGGGAGTGGGGAGAGGACTGCCACCGAACCTGCCTGCTTGCGCCGCACTACCCTCGGCCAGTACCTACTAACTCCGCTCCTGACCCTCCAAGGACCCTGTGTCGATTCTGCCAAGTCCCTGCATCGTTGCAGCTCTGACCTGGGCTGTTGAGGAACAGGTGCTGGAGGCTCTCCGTAACCAGCCAGGTCCCAGCACTTGCCCAGCTGGACCGCCTTTTGTCCCCGAAGACCTGAGGTCCCAGGTCGTTCAGTGGGGGACATGACTCCCGCCTAGCTTGTCACCCTGGCTCCACCCGCACTTACAACCTGCTCGCCCAGAGGTTCTGGTGGCCTCTCTGAGGAAGGATGTACGGGAATTCGTCCAAGCCTGCCCCATCTGCAACCAACACAAGTCGTCCTGCCAGCCCCAGCCGGATTGCTGCAGCCCCTGCCTGTGCCCAGGAGTCCGCTGGTCCCTGCTGCGCCTTGTCCTCCTCCTCCACGGCTCGGCCGATGGTGGTCTGGTTTACACCGTCCGCCGCCTGCTTCGGTCCAGACGGAGGGGGTAGGGGTCTCCAGTACCTCATTGACTGGGAGGGCTATGGACCTGAGGAAAGGACCTGGGTGCCAGCTAGTCGGATTGTGGATAGGACTCTCATCACCGCTTTCCACCAACGGCATCCTGATCAACCTGCAATCCGTAGGGGCCGCCCCAGAGGGGTCTCTAACCGTCCTGCCCGCCGGCTTCCTGTCCTGTGCCTGATCCGGTCTCGGGACCTGTCCCATCTCCCCGACCACGGCCCTCCGGCTTCCTCCGAGGATGAGGACGTTCACTGGGACCGCTCGGAGGAGTTCTAGCCCTCCTCCGGCTCCCCTCCGCCCGCGCGTGGTGTTGCTCTTGGGACTTCTGGGGCCGTCCCTTGGGGGGTTCTGTCATGAGCCTCTCACTCCACCGGGTTACCACCTTAGTTTTCTTCCACTCTGCTCACCACTCTCTCTACTCAGCCTAACTAGCTCCACCTGTCCCTGCTCTGCTCGGCTCTAATTACTCTGCCAGCTGCGCTGCATTACCCACTAACCTCTCCCAGTATTTATAGCCCTGTCTTTCAGCTCTCCTTTGTCAGATCGTCTGCAAAGCTCACACCCGGAACCTGTTTGCTCGCGCTTCTGGCTCACCCTGGTTTTGTGACCCCCGGACCTGCCTGGTTTTTGGATACTCTTCTGCCTCAGGAGATCCAGACCTGCTTCTGCCATTACGACTCCTGACTACTCTTCAATCCCGGTAACTCTGACCAGCCTTCTGCCTTGCTACTACGTATTTTGGATTTCCCTTGAACTGTACTGCTGCCTGGTTTCATTCCGCCCCGTTGTGTCTGTGTTTCCTCCCCCAGGACTTCTGGACCACCAACCACCGGCGTCATCGGACGCATCGCTGCCACTGGGGGGAGGCACAGACCCAGCACATCGGACGGGATAACCCCTGGAGCCTTCACTCACTCCCTACATCCCTTTCCCCTTAAGTTTAAATAAACTTTCTGGTGTGACGCAATTGTGGTCCTCTTGTCGTCTGTCTGAACCGTGACACTTTACATGTTGTGTTTATATTTTTGTTCAGTATATAATAGCTTGTTTAAAACATTTACATGCTTTGCAAAAATAACGATTTCCCTAATAATCCTGTTTACATGGACACATTTGAAATCAGGCTACTTGATGGGACTTAAATAAATGCAGAAAAATAATCTATCAAACTAAAGGTTCTACCAGTGACCATGTTATTTTTGCGAAGCCTATTTGATTCGGAGTTCGGACATATCAAATTTGTATGTGAAAACTATTTCTAAAATGCATACTTTCAGCTTTTCCGAACTCACTTCACTCACGGATAAGAGAGAGGCTTGCGCTATCAGTTCTGGCACATGCGCACATCAAATACACAGCTGGAATGCCGATTAAGCTGTTTACATGTCCTAATAATTAGAAACATTAGAAAACCAGGTGTATTCGGCGTATGCTTACTTCGATTTTGACCTTACGCCGATTAAGATAAGCCGAGTAAGGCGTATACATGCCTATTTCAATACTCTGCCTACTGCCATAATCCGTTTAATATCAAATTATTAGTGTGCATGTAAATGTACTCCTATAATAGCACTGACAGCTTTAAGAAAACAAAATCTGAGACATTTATGGTCCGTTTACATATAAAATCAGCAAAAAAAGAAATGTCCTCTCACTGTCAACTGCATTTAATTTCAGCAAACTTAACATGTGTAAATATTTGTATGAACATAACAAGATTCAACAACAGACATAAACTGAACAAGTTCCACAGACATGTGACTAACATAAATGGAATAATGTGTCCCTGAACAAAGGGGGGGGTCAAAATCAAAAGTAACAGTCAGTATCTGGTGTGGCCACCAGCTGCATTAAGTACTGCAGTGCATCTCCTCCTCATGGACTGCACCAGATTTGCCTGTTCTTGCTGTGAGATGTTACCCTACTCTTCCACCAAGGCACCTGCAAGTTCCCGGACATTTCTGGGGGGAATGGCCCTAGCCCTCACCCTCCGATCCAACAGGTCCCAGACGTGCTCAATGGGATAGGGATCCGGGCTCTTCGCTGGCCATGGCAGAACACTGACATTCCTGTCTTGCAGGAAATCACTCACAGAATGAGCAGTATGGCTGGTGGCATTGTCATGCTGGAGGGTCATGTTAGGATAAGTCTGCAGGAAGGGTACCACATGAGGGAGGAGGATGTCTTCCCTGTAACACACAGCATTGAGCTTGCCTGTAATGACAACAAGCTCAGTCCGATGATGCTGTGACACACCGCCCCAGACCATGACGGACCCTCCACCTCCAAATCGATCCCGCTCCAGAGTACAGGCCTCGGTGTAACGCTCATTCCTTAGACGAAAAAAACGTGAATCTGACCATCACCCCTGGTGAGACAAAACCGCGACTCGTCAGTGAAGAGCACGTTTTGCCAGTCCTGTCTGGTCCAGCGACAGTGGGTTTGTGCCCATAGGCAACGTTGTTGCCGGTGATGTCTGGTGATGACCTGCCTTACAACAGGCCTACAAGCCCTCAGTCCAGCCTCTGTCAGCCTATTGCGGACAGTCTGAGCACTGATGGAGGGATTGTGCGTTTCTGGTGTAACTCGGGCAGTTGTTGTTGCCATCCTGTACCTGTCCCGCAGGTGTGATGTTTGGATGATCAGCTGTCCGTCCTGTCTCCCTGTAGCGCTGTCTTAGGCGTCTCACAGTACGGACATTGCAATTTATTGCCCTGGCCACATCTGCAGTTGTCATGCCTCCTTGCAGCATGCCTAAGGCACGTTCACGCAGATGAGCAGGGACCCTGGGCATCTTTCTTTTGGTGTTTTTCAGAGTCAGTAGAAAGGCCTCTTTAGTGTCCTAAGTTTTCATAACTGTGACCTTAATTGCCTCCCGTCTGTAAGCTGTTAGTTTCTTGACGACCGTTCCACAGGTGCATGTTCATTAATTGTTTATGGTTCATTGAACAAGCATGGGACACAGTGTTTAAACCTTATACAATGAAGATCTGTGAAGTTATTTCGATTTTTACGAATTATCTTTGAAAGACAGGGTCCTTTTTATACAGACAATGTGTATAAAACACGTGTAAAATGTATTTATAGGACAATATTTTAGGTTGACTATAATTCCATTACACAATTTCTGATGCATCACATACCTTACTTTTATTTTCCTGCATAAGTAAAGGCAGGAAATACATCACGTGCCTCTACTGCCATTCATTCTAATTAAACTGGTTTTGGATTTCTCCCTGACCAAGATGGCTGCCATTTTCACCCCATTATGGAACTGTTTCATTACATAGCCCCTTTAGTAATTTAATAGGATCTCTATGGTTAATCATCACATCACTAGCAGGGTGAAAATAACCAAATACAGTCTCCAAACTTTCCTTGTGACGCAAGTCCACTACCTTATTCTTTTCTGGGGCATAAAATAATTGATACAAATCTGCAAAAATAAATTGTATGCTAGCCAAAATGGTCTATTTAGACGTAAATATCTCGATGAAAGGGGAAAATAAAGACATTAACAAAAATGTCTGTTTCACAATGTGACAAAGTTGTATTCTATTCTGACCTGTGGTTCCGAGGAAGAGGAGCACACCGAGCCAGGACACCCAGAAGAGCATGAGGCTGAGGAAGGTCCAGAAGGGCTGCAGGGCCAGCAGGGGCAGGTGAGTGAACACCTTTGCCTGCCACGTGAACAGGGTGATGGTCAGCGCCACGGCTTCCTCATGAAGAACAGTAGCAGCAGCAGGATAACCTGAAAATGGGATATAGGATATGATGTATATATGCTGGGTATCAGTTACAGGATAGGGATGTGAATACATTTATTCAGTGCTAATTATCAAATGAAGATATGAGTATGTAGGAATGGTGGGAATGCAGTGTTTTCCACTAGTGCCGACTGTCGGCTAAACAGCAGATTCCATCTCATTTTCAGCTGGCTACTTTTTACACTTATTTTAACTAGGCTACTTTCAATTTGATAGTCAGAAAAAAAGCTAGCTGAGCCCTCTCCCGCTAGAATGAACGATATGCATCTTTTCACAAAGCGAGCAATGACAGGGAAACACTGCTGGTTTAACTTAACGTCGCAAAAATACGCCTGAGCAGAGGTCCCACTTTCATTTTTTCAGGAAAACGGAAGTTATGTTAAATACTGTATCCCTGAAAACCAGAAACATCCGCTTTCTGTGACAGTCTGCTGTCTGTCCCGCCTCCCAGTACCTGTGGTAAGTATGATTTGTGTGCGCTGTGTTTGTTTCATTAAAGAGCATGATGCTTCTTTATGGTCTCTGTGAGTTCATTTCAGGGCTCTACCGTGCAAGGTTACAGCCTTGTTCTAAAATTGATTAAATAGTTTTCTTTCCTCATCAATCTACACACATTACCCCATAATAACAAAGCAAAAACAGGTTTAGAATATTTATTTATTTTTAAACGGAAATATCACATTTACATAAGTATTCAGACCCTTTACGCAGTATTTGTTGAAGCACCTTTGGCAGTGATTACAGCCTCGAAGTCTTCTTGAGTATGATGCTACAAGTTTGGCACACCTGTATTTGGGGAGTTTCTTCCATTCTTCTCTGCAGATCCTCTCAAGCTCTGTCAGGTTGGATGTTGAGCGTCGCTGCACAGCTATTTTCAGGTCTCTCCAGAGATGTTTGATAGGGTTCAAGTCCGGGCTCTGGCTGGGCCACTCAAGGACATTCAGAGACTTGTACCGATGCCACTCCTGCGTTGTCTTGGCTGTGTGGTTAGGGTTGTTGTCCTGTTGGAAGGTGAACCTTCACCCCAGTCTGAGATCCTGAGCGCTCTGGAGCAGGTTTTCATCAAGGATCTCTCTGTACTTTGCGCCGTTCATCTTTCCCTCGACCCTGACTAGTCTCCCAGTCCCTGCCGCTGAAAAACATCCCCACAGCATGATGCTGCCACCACCATGCTTCACAGTAGGGATGGTGCCAGGTTTCCTCCAGACGTGACGCTTGGTATTCAGGCCAAAGAGTTCAATCTTGGTTTCATCAGACCAGAGAATCTTGTTTCTCATGGTCTGAGAGTCTTTAGGTGTCTTTTGGCAAACTCCAAGCGGGCTGTCATGTGCCTTTTACTGAGGAGTTTCTTCCGTCTGGCCACTCTACCATAAAGGCCTGATTGGTGGAGTGCTGCAGAGATGGTTGTCCTTCTGGAAGGTTCTCCCATCTCCACAGAGGAACACTGGAGCTCTGTCAGAGTGACCTTTGGGTTCTTGGTCACCTCCTGACCAAGGCCCTTCTCCCCCGATATCAGTTCGGCCGGGCGGCCAGCTCTTAGGAAGAGTCTTGGTGGTTCCAAACTTCTTCCATTTAAGAATGATGGAGGCCACTGCGTTCTCGGGGACCTTCCCCATATCTGTGCCTCTACACAATCCTGTCTCGGAGCTCTACGGACAATTCCTTCGACCTCATGGCTTGGTTTTTGCTCTGACATACACTGTCAACTGTGGGACCTTATATAAACAGGTGTGTGCCTTTCCAAATCATGTCCAATCAATTGAATTTACCACAGGTGGACTCCAATGAAGTTGGAGAAACATCTCAAGGATGATCAATGGAAACAGGATGCTCCTGAGCTCAATTTCGAGTCTTATAGCAAAGGGTCTGAATACTTATGTAAATAAGGTATTTCTGTTTATTATTTATTTGCAAAAATTTCTAATAACCCATTTTCGCTTTGTCATTATGGGGTATTGTGTGTAGATTGCTGAGGATAAAAAAAAAAATCAATTTTAGAATAATGCTGTAACGTAACAAAATGTGGAAAAAGTCAATGAGTGATGTTCTGGAAGATACATTTTTAGAAGGGCACAGGCATAGAAGTTGGTAGAATTTGCCCTAAAGTCTACTAGTGTGACTATGTCCTCGTGTTTTTTGGCTATTTACATCATTTTGTTCACACACTAGGTTGTTAGTTTAAGTTTGATCAACTGCTACTAGCAAAAGGATGTCGGAGAATCTCATCTCTCAGACAAACAGACATGTGAATCCCACCATTGCCACAGTAAAGGCCCGTCCTAAAGGGGCAGCAGAAAATGTTCGTCTCACCCAAGTACCGGTACCCGCTGTATATACCCTCATTATTTTATTGTGTGTGTTTTTTTGAACTTTTTTATTTTTTACTTTAGTTTATTTAGTAGATATTTTCTTAACTCTATTTTCTTAAAACTGCATTGTTGGGTAAGGGCTTGTAAGTAAGCATTTCACGGTAAGGTATCCACCTGTTGTATTCGGCGCATGTGACAACTAAAATTTGATTTGATAGAGGGTACATTGATTGTACTTTATTGAGCACCCCAAAAACATTTTATTCATGAACATTTTATTCATGAACTTCCTAAATGTCTTTGTGTGCTCCTTGTAAAACATGTCAGTGTAGATTTGCACGTCCCAGGTAATGTAGCCTAAGTGGTAACGATGAGTCAAAATCTACTTGCCTTATTATTGTTTTCTGGCACATTCATTTCATATACAGTGTAGCAGCCACTTTTTATTTATTTTTCAAGATAATGTGAGCATTGGGCTATTTAAATAATTTCTGTTTTAATATAATACATAATTTGAAGAACAAACATTGTGGCAATTCATATCTTGCAGTAAAACTGTAAA